>NW_010322274.1:15755-24000 GCF_000700745.2 Antrostomus carolinensis
CTTCCAGATAAGGGGGAAGCTTCTGGCAGCTTCTCATAGAAGCCACCCCTATGATCTCCCTGCTACCAAAACCTTGCCACACAAACCCAATACATTGACTTAAAAAAAAAAAAAAAATAAAATTGACAGATATGTTTATTACTTTACCTGCTAAAATGTTTGTGGACTTAGTAAGAAGGTAGAATTGGATAGTTTATGATCACAAGTAAGAATATAATTTTATTGAAAGGTCAACTATTTAAGTAAATTTCTGTAGGCAGTAGATGCATTCAGGATCTACCGTTTAGATGTAAGACCTGATACAGAGGAAAACCAAATTTTCCCATGTCTCCTGAAAGTTCCAACTTTATGAACATTGTTTGTAAGACTGCTTAATTCCTCTGTGAGTAGAATCATAGAATCATAGAATGGTTTGGGTTAGAAGGGACCTTCAAGATCATCTAGTTCTAACCTCCCTGCCACCAGCAGGGACACCCCTCACTAGATCAGGTTGCTCAAAGCATCATCCAACCTGGCCTTGGACACTTCCAGGGAGGGGGAATCCACAACTTCCTTGGGCAACCTGTTCCAGTGTCTGACTCACAGTGAAGAATTTCCTCCTAATATCTAATCTAAACCTACACACTTCCAGTTTAAAGCCATTACCACTTGATGTATCACTACCTGCCTTTTTAAAAAGTTCCTGCCTAGCTTTCTTGTAGGCCCCTTCAGGTACTGGAAGGCTGCTAGAAGATCTCCCCGAAGCCTTCTCTTTTCCAGGAGGAACATCCCCAAATCAGAGTAATCTGAATGTAAGCCTCTATTCTTTTCTACATTTGAGTTTTACCTGAAAAATACTATGCTACTAGTTCATTTAGTGACATGATTATGAACACAAGCAAGTGGCAGGACAAGGGTAGCAACTCATGACATGATGTGTTATTGTTAGTTATTTGACTGGCACTAATGAAGAGACTAAGATCCCTCAGTAAGCCCACTTCTGAATATACTGTACCAACTAGCTAGGCATCAAAGCAGCTTCTCTATTTTTAGACCTCTTCCTTTACCCTAGATTTTATCAGTTTGTCTGCTTTGTGGATTGTGCATATTTCTTAGGAGGAGGACTATCCTCTTTTCTCCATGTGAAGAACAGCCAAAAAATAAAGAATAATAAACAATATATGTATATATAAATTACAAGAAGCTAAGGAGTTCCATCTTCTTTGGCACAATATTAATTTCAAAGAGATCACTGACATATTTGCAGCTTGGATCAAAGCTGTTGGCAGCTCTTTCTTGCAGAGGGAGGAAAAATAGTGTTCAACATTGAAACCTATATAAGATTGCTGAGAGATGGTGAATATAGACATGAAAAAGATTTTAAATAAAGTATTTTGAATTAGAATTTAGTAATTATTTCAAATGTTTCCTTCTTTTTCTTTCCTACAAAATCTTCCTGATTTCAATTTCTATGTAATATATTTTTAAATTTTAAAAATTTAGTTTGCAAAATTGGAAATTTGTAAAGAATTGTAAAACTCTTATGGATCAGTTTGAGCTAATTTTCTTTTGGAAGAAAAGAAAATAAATACCACTCTATTCCAATGCATAATGGAATTATAATGGCTGGGAAGCCCCAAAGCAGTCCTAGGCGTGAAGCAATTTCTTTCTCTTCAGGCCCATGTGCACAACTGAGCCATTCTGCTCTCCCTCCTTCTTCCATCAACTTGCTTTCCTTGAAAGCATACATAAAGGACTAAGACAGAGATTATTCTGAAACTTCTCAAATTTAGTTTTCTTTCATTATAATGTAGTAAACAATTTTTTGTCACTTGGCACTAGCGGGAACTCCAATCCTATGTAAATCTAAGAGACAGGAAAATCTATTTAATTGCAAGGCCAGAAACCAGAAATCTGAAATGTAATTGTTCACGTTGTATAAGGTTCCTTAGAAGTAAGCGAACAGATGATCGTGTTGTATGTTGCATGAGTAGAATTCAGGGAGTTTCAGGAATTCACAGGCTTTCTAACAAATCAATGTATGCATTTACTTGCCTCATCTGAAATTTAAAAAAAAAAACAACCCAAAACCAACAACAACAACAACAAAAAAACCCTTTTGAAGCCTTAAGCTGTCACAATCAAGGCAGATTCAAATCACAGATCTTGATTGCTGTACTTAATACTTCTTTTCATTTGCTCCAGTTTCTCTTTGCGTATCCTGTTCTGTGTGATTAAATACGTTTGATCACTCATGATCTCATGCTGAGCCATATCATCTCACACAAAGTATCACAGGGTAAAGTCATCCAGGATCAACACTCACAGAGAAAGAACTTGCCCCAGATTAATTTTTTTCCATTATATCTGGACCTTTGAAGGCATGGTATTTTGAAATCAAGACATAAAATATATATTTTCACTAGTAATAGGAATTTATAGAAATAAGCACAATGCCCATTCTGAAAATATTTCAGTGCAATGGCTTTGTCAAAGGTCAGGAAGGGAGGTTGAAACTTCTTTTGTAGCTGAAAAGTTATATTTTTATACTTCTTACTTGCTTTGACTTAATTTTTTCTCAGTGAGAAAGAAGGTCAAGAAAGAGTAAGTTCAGAGGAGAAGCCAGAGAATTTGGGGAAAAATGTAATTTGAAAGGGATCTTGGTTTATTATGGTGATAAAAAAACAAAGTCCCTGTTTGTTTTTCGTGTTTGTTTGGTTTGAGGTTTTTCAAGATTGGATGTTTTTTAATAGGAGTGCCTTTCTTTGAATGTCTATTATTTTTTTACGCATTTAATGTCATGCAAGCACTAATAGAAATGGGTCATGAGATGGAAATGGACCAAGACCTGAAGCTTAGGGCAGCCTCTGTCCACTAAGCCTTGTCACCCATGGTTGGTAATGTGGCTTTTGTATTTCTGTCAGGCAGAAGTACAGGTTTCTCAGGAGGGATCGGAAGGGTCAGTGCTCCTCTTCTGGAAAAGGCTTCTCCACCACTGGAGATGTCAAGAGTTATCTGTGTCAGATATGACAACTCTGGCTTCACGGGGAGGTGAGGAAAGGGTGTAACCTGCCCAATCACTAGGTGGGCTGTGAAAAGTAGCTCTTATGCTTTCTTGCTGTGGTCTTGAATTAGTCTAGTTTTATCACTCTGCTTTAGGAGTACACTGCCTCGAAGGCAATTTGGGTAGAGCAGTGCCTGACTTCTGAATTGACACATTCAATAAATGGATCATAGGACCCTGTATTTCCAGATCTGAATGCTTTTGCCATATGTTTAGCACCTCGCACTATTGGACTAAGGATGTTGTTACTCTTTTGGGTTTAGACAGTGTTGGAGATACTATTAAGGTGCATTTTTGATACTGTTAAAGCTCAGGGTTAGGGTTGTCTAGATCATAACCTTAATAGTGCTGAGCCTCCAATTCCTAACCATAAACTAGGGGGTAAATATAATACTTTGCTACCTTATGTATTAAGACTGTAAACTCCTTAGGAGAGGGAATTTATTATACTCCAAATTCGTATACTGACATTGACATTCTAAAATTGAACACAAGAAGGCCCAATAAATATTTTCTGGTTTTGGTATCTTATTGGTTTTGACTGGTTCCTGTGCTACAATCAAATTTATGGTGGCTGCTGCTACAATTTCCTTTTCCAGCAAATCAGTTGCTGTTCAAATGTTTATGCTAACTTGTACCACATGATGGTCCCAGGAGTCTAGACTGTTTTCTCAGTTTTCAGGATAGAGTGAGTTTTGCTTAAATTATTACATTTCCTTGACTTAAATTAAGACGTTTCTCCTGGATAACCACTTTTCTTCACACAATGAAAGCAAAACTTTGAGCTGAATTAGTAAGAGTATCACCAATTCATTTTGCTTTTCCTCAACTCTTTTCAGTAGAGCAGGAAAGAATACCCTTGAATATTTTTTTCCATTTTAGGATCCAAAGTGCTTAAGTATGATAGTCAATATTTCCTCCGTGAATCATCTTTCTTTACCGTAGATATTTTTATAGCTTGCCTGTCTTAGACACAATTGTAACGGTAATTTTTAATAATTTCATTTTCTAACACCACCTGCCTAAAATGAGACACCTGCTCTCCATATCTATTTCCATTTCTCTGCATTAGTTTTTTTCCTACAAGTCATTCCTATACTATTGCAAAAAATATTTTCTTTACAAAGATTTGTAAGTGTTTTGAAATAAAACTAAAATATTACTTTGTTATAATTGTTATTGTAGATATAAATTTCCCTTAGAGAAATTAATGCTTTTCTAATCTCCTTTAGTTTTGCTTTGTGGTACATTCTTATTTTTCGTAAATATAATATTGAAAACTCTTTTTCATAATTTGTTCTCTGATACAAAATCTATTTTTAATATATTTTAAAACTCCCCTTTTTCTTGGACTTCTGGTTTCCCTTTCACTAATTTGGGATTAAAATTTTTGTTTTCAAATATACTGGTGAATAATGAGCAGGGAAACAGATGTTTTCTTTTTAAGATATAGCCTCATTAACTTATTGTGAGTGACTCTTGGTGTGGAGTGATGATATAATATTAATAGTTTTTTTTGTTTTCTTTACATTGATTATTTGATTTTCATCCAGACACAGTTCTTCATTGTTATAATGGAAAAGGGGATTTTTCAGTGGCCACTCAATGTTTTTCACTATTGTTTGGTGCTAATAAATAAATGGTTAGAGATTAGAATACTGATAATTTGATCAAATATTAGTAATATCAGGATAATGTAATTTAGGCTTAGATTTTCAAAGCAACTTATAAATCTTTCTATACCTCTAAGACAGATTTGAGAATCTAAGCCTTAGTTCATACTTATACTATTACCTATTTAAATTAAAAAAAAAAAATAAACCTTTGAAAACTATTTTTATGTCAAACTTCTGGGTCAAAAATCACAGTTCCAGTCATTTAAATTGATTGAAACCCCACAATCCTTCCTTTCATATTTAATTTTTGTTTGTTTCACTTAAAAGAAAATAAGTAAGATTAAAATATATGTGCCATTCCCTTTCAATAAAAATGACCATAAAAACAGTGGTGCAAATCCACAGTTGTGTTTAAACTGTAAACGAGCATCACTGGTGTTAAGGGGTTATAATAATAAATTCAGACTACAGTATAATGTGAGCCTGCACTGATTTTTGCAGAACACTAAATAGAGATTGATTGAAATCAGGGAATTTGCAGATGCATTAAAACCGCTACAGGTTCAGAGTACTTCTAACAGGGGAAATGTCTCAGTGGAATCTTATATGAACAGAGGAAAAAATATATTTTGTTGAGTTATTAACAAAAAGCTCGAAATTAAATCTATGAAAATCCTTATACATAAAACATGACTATCTGCAATATTATACATGGAAGCTTGTATATAAGGATACTCAGGCATCCTATAAACCCATTTCAAGTCTGTAACATGAGTATCTGAAAGAAGTGCATAGTTGGTTAAATATTTATACCTGTCTATATGGATTTATCCATGCATGCGTATACATGTTCATATGTAACATAATCACATTTGTGATTAAAAAGCTCCATTTTTGGTCCTACTGGTCTACTAGGTACTCTGTAGCATGATAAGTATGTATCATTGAAAAAAAAATAATGAAGGAATGATTAAATAAAAAGCCTGACAAAAAAATAACAAGTTCTGTTTGAGTCAAAAAAAGTTAATAACATGCATGCAACTAGGGTAGAAAAATAATTAAATGGTAGCTGAAAGGTTGATATCTACAGATAAGTGGACGCTGCTAGAAGAGGAATGTTCTGGACATTGTAAGAATATTAGAATCAAAGTAATGCTATCTGTGCACTAAAATACAGTCACTTGAGCATCAGTATATTTTTCTTAGTAAGATCAACAGTTTAGACATGTGTCCTGGTTTTGCTAGAATAAATTTTCTTTTTAGTAGTTCGAAGAGCTGTGTTTTTGTTTCAGTGCAAGACTTGTTATGAGAAGATCATTGATAAAAGTACCAGTGTTATTAGAGCTCAAGGCCACAGTGTTTGTCTGGTTCACAGCTGCATTAGGACTGGGAGGGAGAAGCGCAGTGAATAGCAAAACCCAAACTGGCATTTGGATGTGCCAATGAAATATTCCATACCAGATCACCTCATGTCAGTATATTAACCAGGGTTAGACCGGAAGATGCAGGTATTCTCTTGGGGATTGCTCAGGCTTGTTCTTCCAGGTTTCGGTTTCGGGACTGTCCCAGCTCCAGGATCGCTGGCTGGCACAGGCCAGGCATAGGTCAGAGGGCGGTTAGCAATTTCACTGTGTCACTCATTTGTATATTCTGTTATCACTGTTATCATTTTTCATTTTATTTTAATTAGTAAATAGTTTTTATCTCAATCCATGAGTCCTTGCCCTTTTTTTTCCAATTCTCTCCCCTACTTCCTGGGCGAGGGAGTGGGAGGGTAAAAGAGCAGGCTGTATTTGGCTGCAAGCAAAAAGGGTGAATCCACCCAAACCACCACAACATGATACAAGTTTCCAAACACAAAAGCATTTTACATATCTATGCTGGTGCTTTAAGAGCTGAAGCTGCAGGCAGCCTCTGCCTTGAGCAATTAATTCCTGATCTTGAGTGAAAAATAAAACAAAGCAGACTAACCAGCAAGAATGTGTATGAGACAAGATAAGGGATAATTATGTGCTGTAATTAGTAACCAATCAGAAGTAAAAGAATGGCTCGTGAACAGCTGGAATTATCCAATCATATCAATTGATTAGGTGTGTGTGTGATAAGGGGTAACAAATCAAAAGTGAAAGAATGCCACATGCTTGCGCCATGCTGGAGGAAGAAAGGATATATAAACAGTTCAAAGCTTTAAAAAAGCTGATGCCTGATGCCTGAAGACATCTTGGTGCTGGTCATTTCTTCATCCACCGCATATCTATGCTGAAAATTTTACTTTAAACAGTATGTTTTTGCATAAAAAGAAACACCTTTTGTGTAATGAATCCATCACCAGAGAAAATGATCACAAGAATACAAAAATAACATGGTCTAAATACTGACATTTTCTTTTCCAGTTGTAGTTTCCATACTAGTGGAAATAAAAAGAAATAAACAAAGAAAATCCCACAAAGATATTGTAAATGTGAAAAGTAATATGGATTGTAATTCAGCTGTAAACACAAAACTTTAAAAATCCCATCATGAAAGCTGTTAGAAACATGGATAAGGATATTGAAATTAATATGATTTTTCCTCTACAATCCTATGGTTTGCAAGTCATGACTCAGTCATTCTCACGGCATAATTTTTATTTAAGACCCAGGTCTGAGTATCCTAAAGTTTTTTTTCTGTTTCTGTCACTGTGAATTGTGATTACTGTGACTCCCTCAGCCTTCCTGTTGCGTGTACCATGTTGCATTTGAGTTCAGAAGGCAGTACTACATGTAAAAGCATATTGGTAAGACATTTCTTTCTCTGCCTTTCCCACTCTCTTAATCTCTTCCATATCTTCAGGATTATGTCTCCATATACTTTTTAATCTCACGTTTATCTGTAATTGAATGGTCTCTTCTTGTTGTCGATTTAGCAGTCAGTTAGTTCCCATCTGAAGTATGGAGAAAATTGACACTGAATTCTTACAAATGCTGTGCTATCCATCTCAAATGGTCTACCACAGACTTTCATCTTATCACATTCCCCTCAACCTTTAAATCATAGCTCATATTTTCTGCTTTATATCTCATATCTAATGAGCAAAATAAATAAAGTGGCTGACTGGAACCAAAAAAGCTCCTCCTCTCTGTGCTCTGTATGTGCCCATTTGTTGTGTTGCTCTTTATTTTAACCATATGCATCATAGAAGAATTGTTGACATTACACTGCGATCATTCAGCTAAACAATTAAATATCTAACATGTAGCCTGTCACCTTTGCTTGTACAAATTAGCTCCTACAATGAAAGATGAGGTGATCCATAGCAAGGTCATGTCCTCTACAATGTCTGCAGGTCTCAGTACAGCACAGCTCTGCCAAAGCCCACCAATATCATCCTGAGAATTATGACTGTGTAATTGCTAAACCAAGCAGTGATGCCAATAGTCAAACTGCTCTGTCTCAGCATATTTAAAAACCATGTACTGGTTAAAGAGTACGCTGCCCTACCATTCCTCTTTGTTGTATAATATGGACAGAGAAAAAAATTCCCATTCATGAATCCTTACTCTAACACTTGAAATGCTTAAAGTAAAAGATTATAACATTTGGGGGG
>NW_010322275.1:0-22771 GCF_000700745.2 Antrostomus carolinensis
CTGGCAGGGGGGTTGGAACTGGATGAGCTCCTCTTCTGCTGCTATAATAGAGCTGAAAGCTGCCCAGATCACTCCGGCTTACAGGACACAGAAGAAGGCAGCCATAGGAAACACATGGAGAGTCAGTGCTTCCTGCTCCCTCTCCAGAATAGTGAAGCCAATCTGAATATTTCACTATCAAATCATCAGGCCCAGTTCAGTAAATTTATTTTCCATCCACAATCCATTCAAAACCTTCCTCTCAAACCGTCATCAACAAGTTGCACACCTCTGATCCAAAGGACACTTTCCAGAGGGAACTCATTACGTTCAACTAATCTTCATCAGATCCTGACACAGCTGATTACTGGCCCCAGACTGAGCAGAAAGTCTGTTGCTGACACTGATCCCAGGCAACAGCTTTTTTAACAGTAGGAGAAATTTTGCAGGGAAGGACAACAGGCAAGGTCATATGAAATAGCTGCCCACTCAAATAAAAATGGTGGGAGAATTCAACGACTATTTTCAAACTACCTAGAAACCAGGTTTTGGATTTGGGCCAGATTTGGTTTGGATGGCCCAGATCGGTTTGGAGCCTAAGAGACTCTGAGAATTTGACATGGAAAGATTTAATCACCTGTTTTCTTTGTGAATTTGTTCAGGATTTACTATAGGAGATGACTTGCTAGAAGAAGCCTTTAAAATCAAGTCATTTCAGAAACTGAAGAAATGTCCAGACTTATTTTTGGAGGAGAACCAGGGAACAGAATGAAAAATCAACTGGGAAATATACATATTTTAGTGACATAAATTAATAAGCTTTAGAGCCAGGAAGGTTTTGAATCATACTTGTAAAAGGAACTTGGGATCTGAGATTTCTCACAATCACTAATGACAGAAAAGATTTTGTTGATTTCTGCATCTTTATCTTTAGATGTTGTTTATGGTATTTGTAGACTCTTCAGTATTCATGGGCAGGACCTTCTTTCCATTTTATCCTTGGCCTCACTTTTCTGTATATTAGAGCTTTTCACCTGTAACTAACCTGAAAGAGACACTTTTTAAATTTCCTTTTAATTTTTTTTATGCTCTTTATATATCAAATCCTGTCCCTATGAAAAACAAGGAATAAACCTTAATAATGCCAGGCCACAGACCCCGTGAAATAAACTCCAGAGGTCTTAAACTGATGACAGGTCCTTATTGGAAAGCCAAAAAAGAAATGCACAAGACATATGAGTTAGTAACTCACTGTTAAATACCCCAAATGGCTGCGAATCATTCAATTCAGTCATATTATTTTCAAAGTATTAGCTGGTAATACCGCTAGCTGAATGAGGTGGGAATACGTCCCTAATGAATGGAGGTGATTAAAAAAATTAATAAATAAATACTGCAAGAATTGTTGGTGAATTAGTGGGAGAACTTGGTAGAACTTGGCTACATTTGAAGCATTTTGTGCTCATAGGTAGGGATCATTTTTCAATAGCAGCACAAGGCTTTGTATCAGATCTCCCATCACACCTCCATCTCTCCTAACAAGCCCCATATATTCGCAGAGCGTGTTTCTAAAATTATCCTGTAACTGTGGATACTCTAAAACAATTGCTCTGTTTTACTATGGAGGTGACTTCACATGGATTTATTTGTTTGCCAAACAGACCAACCCAACTTTTGCAAAGAGTGGTTAAGATAGGAACTTTGTTGGGTGAAATGTGGATGTACGCTTATCGCGCTGCGTTGTCTTGGATTACACAGGACTGGGAACTGGAGAGTTGGGTGTGGAAAGCAAAAAAGAAAGGAAAACAAATCTTTTGATGTCTTTTGGTTTGAATGAAAACGATTACATGATGTTTCGCTGCCTCCTCACTGCATCTTGTGCCTTGTTACAGCAGCCTGGGATGATGAGCATCTGCAGTCCTGTGATTACAGAACTTGGAGACCAGTCACCTGGGGCACTGATGAGGAGCAGAAACATAGAAAGGGTGGAGAAAGAAAACAACACTTCATAAATTTCCCAACTGATACATTGGACTGAGAGGTAAGCCACCTGGAAAGGTTGTGGTAGAGTCATCAGAATACGAAACAAAATGTTTGCTTCAAAAGAAAGAAAAAAACCCCAGAAAATAAAAGAGAAGTGATGCAACTGTGTTATTCTACTCATTAAATTACATTAACACGGATTCAAAAGGTGCACTCCAGGCCTTTGCTGGCACCAAGCCCTTTTAGTCATCAATCTTCTTAATGCAGCCAATGAATTTTAGAATTAAAGAACAGGTCATGGGTTCTGTGATTCCTTGACTTCTTTTTTTTTTTTCCAGCTCCACACAGCTCTTTAGCTCATCCCTATATATACACACACATACATATGCACTTACAGTACTCCAAACCTTTGCTGACTGCTGAAGAGGTCAATGTGCAAAAGAAATTAACTTATCCAGGAAAATGATGTCCCTGATCCAAAAGAACAATAAATCAAAAAGCTAGAAATACTCTAAGTTTCTTTATTTTTTATTGTTGGGACAAGATGGGAAAAAAAAGCATATCCCATCTATCAAAATCCTGCTATGACTGCAAGCACATATGTTAAACCCAAAGTTGTTTTGCTCATGGAAAAAGAGGGAGTAGGAAGATCAAAACACAAACACCATCTCAAATTTACTCTAACCTACATATTCACACATTTTCTTCCTTGCATGCTCTTATTCCCATCTACCCACCTAAATACTATCCTCATCACTGCTGCTGCCACTCATGCACCAACACTGACAGATACGGACCTTCTCCCTCACCCACATTGTATGGGCTGTAGGTAATCCTTGGGCTATTAGTCTAACTGTCACTATGCTTTAGCCAAGATAAAATGATATTCCAACAGCTAGAAGACAGAGAAACATTCATTGAATCTCACAGAAACAGAGTAAAGTCTAGCAAACTGAGTTATTTATGTGCTGGAGGGCTTGGGCAGCAACCAGAAGATACCACACCATCCTTGTTCATCCTATGTGACCATAGCCTGATAAATTCAAGGACACCGACAGCACCCACACCCTTCAGCTCCTGCATTAATAGCAAATTCTTCTGGCTGCCAGTGAAGAGTAAACCAGGGCAAAACACACACGTAGAGGAGACCCAAGGCATTGAGTTCCTTTGATCAATGTCAATCTTAACTACAGATTGTCAGAAGTTTCCACCAGGTCCAACCTTGCTTCAACCAACGTAGTAAGGGCAGCAAACTGACAAGGCTCTTCAAAAGTGCAAAAACAGTTCAAGCAAAAACTGTCCCCAGCTTTGAACTTCATGGCAATCACTGGGAGCCTGGCTGTAGAAAATCTGACCTCTGAACCACAGAGAAAATGTATAATGCATTAATCCAAAGTCAGCTTCTTTAAAAAAAAAAAAAATAAAAATCAGATTTATGAGCAAAATGACACCGATAGAAAAAAAAAATACTGTGTTGAGAAAAAATGATGCTTAGGAGGAGAAGAATCAAGCGTTCCAATTGTCGGTATTATGTCTTCTTTGTAGACTATAGATCAAGCAGAGCAAAGAGTTATCATCCGTAGCTATTTGTGTTTCATGCAATAATGCCTTAATGATTCAATTAGCATTGATTCTTCAGCTGCAACAATATTTTCTGACTGATCTAGTAATTTAGCTCTCACTGTTGATTCATACAATTCCTATGAGTAATAAAGCAGTTTGAAAGAAATTTATTTAATAATCCACAAATCACTTTAAAGAAGATTTTTATTGCCTCTGCCACTAGTAATCCCTGAAATTTCAGAACGTGAGGTACTCCTTTTAAGAGTTTGGCATTTGTAATGGTGAGTTTTTCTTTTAAGAAGCCTTTTTTTCCCACCTGGCATAGCTGTGATAACTCCATCTTCGAATACTTGCCAGCCTTTACGTGGAGAAGATTAAGACAAGGATGGATAATCCCAAGATGAACGTGCACTGCATGTAACACGCAAGGGATCACATAGAAACAACACGGGCAACTTGCACAAAGTCAATACATCAAACCTGGGTTTGAATCTCAGCCAGAAATCTCATTAGCTATAAGGAAATATCTTAATATTAAGTGTAATCAGATATTAGAGCAGATCTCCACAGATCAGACTGTTCCCCAAGGTGATCAGAGAGAGAGAATCAAGCTGTATGACACAGGGGAATGTCTTCTAGCACAGAAATGGCAGTACATCAATGAATCATAACATCCTCCTGAGTGTTTTGGGGGAAAAAAAATGACAGTTTCAGAAGTTCTGTAGCACAGACTCAACCAGTAACAGCTTCATGGTTTTCATGACGCTTCCTGATGCAGCAGCAAAAACAAATATACAAGGAAATCTTCATCAGCCTTTCCAAAGAGCCTCCTCCCCATGATTTGTGTTTGTCCGTGCTCTACAGTGCCTCATAAATTTCCACGCTGATAAGTAGATCCTGTCCAAATGAAATGCTCTTTTAATGGGTTTGTATGTGTCTCTCTGTGCATGTATTTATACACACTTCTTATTTCTTGATGGCTCCCTAGGCAAAATCCCTCATTCTGCTTTATTAATTGGCTAGTACTTCCTGGGGAAAGCAGACAGTTCTGAAACACACAGATTTTTTCTTTAAGTCATACTGTTTGACATTTATTTTTAACTCAATGGGGAACAATCCAACCGAAAAGACTATGTGAGGGGAAAAAAACAAAACAAAACAAAACCCCAACATTTAGCAAACACAAAAACCAAATCAGAGAAGCCTACGTGAAGCTCTGAGTAGGATTAATGCTCACTGGGATATATTAGCTCCCCTGTTAATTTCAGTTTTTCAAGGGGGATGAATAGCTCTATGTTTAAAACACAGGACAGGGAGAATGAAGACATCAATTCTCTTCCTCACACTGATCAAACTCGTTACGTGACCTTGAAGAAAAAAGGTTTTGGTTTGAAACTGCATTCAATTCATCTGCATATATACATATATATATATATATATCAGCCTTTTGTAAATATACTTGCTCAACAGTTGACTGCTTTGCTATAAGATAGTGCTTTCACAATTTAGGCGTGAAATTCAGAACTTTAATCACCTTGTGCTTTAATGTCCTACCTTGCTCCTGCATAAAACAGAGATAATGCCTCTTACCTAGTTGTACTTCACAGGCGTGTTGCGAGGCTCCATTCATTCATACAATATTCATAAAGCTTCCCGAGATCTCTAATAAAAGATTCTACGTAGCTACAAATTATTATTTAATGGTGGAAAATTGAAACATGGCACGTAGAATGCAAATGAGGGTGAGATACAGTGGTTTGGCTCTGACAGATTGAAGTTGCCTCCTTCAACTGAGCGTCCACCAGCATGCAAACATGAACATAACCAACAACCAAGTTGTGTCTAACCACAGCACTACAAAAACCTGTTATCACAAGGTTCTTGAGAGCAGAAGTTCTTTCAAACAAGACCGAACAAATGGCAGTTATGCTATCAAACAGGAGAACAAAGCTCAGTATCCATTGTAGGTTTGTTTGTCTCTCTCCTCCCGTCAGCTAAGGAATTCACAGGTATAGTTTTGTTCCCCCTCCTTTAATTTTAATTGATATTATAAATATATCTAGGTCATTTAATAAAAACATTTCTAGGGCAGGTGAACAGCGGGTGACACAAAGAACTGGCTGCTACGCAGCTGCTTTCACACTTTTTTCAAATTAATGTAAAGTTCAGAATACAATAAACACTGACCCTTGTCCACTCTTCCCTCACCCTGCTTCTGTCCCTGCTACATTATTAAATCATTAATTAGCAGTGGACAGCCTTTTATTCAGTCTTGCCCTGAATGATAGTGTCCTGTGAACTCAGGATGTCCCCAATCTCCTGCCCTTCCTTAACTACATCTACCAACACTCACCCATCCCAAACATCTCCCCCCTTGCTACATGATGCCTCCACAGAGCAGAACTGCTCTTCACCGCTCAGGTCTTTCCCTCCTGCGTATCTTGCATACTCAACAGTCACTGCTCCTGGGCTTAGAGCCACTCTCAAACCTTTCTCCTTCTATGTGGGTCTAGAAAAGCACCAAAGGCATTGCAGTACAGGCTCACAGATTCACTTTCACCTCCACTGGACTTGCTGAAGAGCAGGTTAAACTGCCTGCCCTCTATCTTCTCCCTCCACGCTTGTCAAGGCAGAAATCCCCATAAATCCCACAAAAAAAACCCCCCTTTCTAGCTGCAGGGGTAACGTGCATGTCAGTGCATCAATCACACCATGCAGGCATGACATGGGGGAGGCAGATCCTCCTTCAGCCCTCAATACTGAAATGTCCCAGGTGAAAACATACCTAGAAGAGCTGTTCTCTCAAACAGACATCAGCTGGGATCTCGACTGTTCAAGAAGACCATGAATTATAAAATCATAGAATAGTTTGGTTAGAAAAGACCATTACAATATAATGGCATCTAGTCCAACCATAAACCCAGCATTGCCAATCATCTAGTCCAACCATAAACCCAGCATTGCCAAGTTCACCACTAAACCACATCCCTGGGTGTCACATCCACACCGATGTTTAGAGAGCTAAAGCCCTTCCAACACAAAAAGATGCTCCCTCCACTTCAGAACTAAGGTGCAGAAAGCTCGATTCCTGAGAAGCAAGAAACACCAGATATTCACTACTTTCCATTTAGGATGGGTAACTCATGTCTTAATGCTCAACTCAGTTTAAAAGAAGGAAAAACTCTTCAATATAATTATTTTTAATCACAGGATCTCATCTAATCTTCTGTCATTAAAGGTATGACCATAAGAAAGGTGAGGAAAATTGTAGAAATAATTTTAAATAAGAGACAGAGTATTAGGATTCCACAAGGCTGCTTCCAGGGAATTACCTGTTAGTGGAACTACAACACTGAACTGCATCAGTGCTTGGCTTCTTCAAACATAAGCTCAGTGACATGCTATATTTATTTTGCTTCTTGGGGTAAAATTATGTTATCACACCTCTGATAAGAATTCCTTTGTCTTCTCTTGTTGATAAGTATCAGAAATTCAAGGAGGTTTCCTACCATCTAATCTACTCAAATCTTTTAAGAAAGAGAAGAGATGCATAAAATACATTTTTGCTATCTATAATTTAGAGATAATGGACATTATATGTGAACATGATAACACATTTTCTTCCTAAGCACTGTGACCATGAATCTCAAAACATACAATATCACAGAAAGGTAATTCCCTTTGATTTGCTATGAAGTTCTCAAATATCATCTATAATTTACTATCTCCCTCATGAACTCATCCGACTGTAAAACCAAGCCATATATTTTCAGAAAGGCGTCGTAACTCTGGTGTACATTAAAATAATGAGGATACCTTAGAATCTGTTTCGAACTCCTCATTTTGGAGAATGAGCAAAAAGGAAATCCTCAAGTTAAAATCATTTTAAGAAGTTGAAGCAAGTACAGTAGAGAGAAATATTTTCTTACTAGACTTTTACATTAAAGACTTTAATTCAGCTATGATTGAACCTTCAGATTGGTCAACCTCACTTCAGCATAAGCTTCAGCATGCTGGTTACTAACCTACCAACACTCTGGACAATGACTGGCTTCTCCTGTGTCTATAGAAAGTTGAGGACCAGCAATTTGTAAACAATAAATTTGTTTTACTACTAGTGAGAAGTGGAAACCTTATCACTTGTCTGGTAGCCGCAAAATATCTGGACCTCCTGCAGAATAAAAATTATAATTTTTTATTATATATTATATAATTTAATATAAATTACTTTTATATGTCATTGGAAAAGTACCTTTCCCTAGATTTACGCTACGTTCTTACACTTGACCTACAACTTCAATGTCAAGGACTATTCATTATTTTTCAACGTGTTATTACTAAAGAAAACACAATTTTCTGAAGATTTGCTTGAGTTTAAAAGGATAAATTAAATTAGCACAACTCAATCATATAAAAAAATGCATTCATTGGAATGTATCTTTTCCTTAGATGGCGGCTCCACCACTCTTATGCTGTCTTGCCAGCAAATTAAAAATGGTCTTTTTGATGGTGCTGATTGTTTTCAAGAGTTTAGTGTTGGTGATTCATGACTGTGGGACAGTGTCAGGAGGTTCAGAAAATATCAAGACCAAGAGCTAACAGATCGTGCTGACTGCTTCCATCTAAACGTTCCTCCTTTCCACACTTACAGTGAGTTTTCAGCTTCAGAGGGTCAGATCTGAATGCCATTCCCTTCTCTGGAGCTACTTGTTGAGCGATTTACTCATAGGTTAGTGCCTTTAAGGTACAAAAAGATAAATTACCACTGTCTGGTCTATGCACTCACTAGGTGCAAGTCAGCAGAGAGCCCTATGCCCAACGAGACAACCATGGACAGAGGGTTGAGTTCTAAAGTGTAATGTTTGAATGAGGGGGAAAAAAAAAAGGAAAAAATAAAAAAGAGAGTAAAATTTCCTTTAATAAATAGGACAAATTCTGTTGTATTTATATTAAATATAAACATATTTTCAGTGAAATAAAGTTCACAATAAAGTCTGTGAGAGAACCTGACAGTCCTTTTTAAAAGACTCATTACTGTATCCTCTCCATCTCCTTGAGCACAATGTCAAATTGTTCCCTATTGTACATTTATTAATATTTTGTCCAGTCTATATTTAAATGTGTCAACAACAGGGTTCCCACCATTTCTCTGTTCCACAATCTACTCCCTTCAGGTCTAAAATTACCCTGTTATAATTTCCTGTCATTATCTCTATTTAACCCTCTAGTTCCATCCTAAAAGTGTTCTCTTCAGTGTTAAATACACATCATTCTACTGTGTCCCTACTCACTCTACTATAGATTTACATCATTCTACTCTGTCCCCACTCATTCTCTACTATAGATTTACATCATTCTACTGTGTCCCTACTCACTCTCTACTATAGATTTACATCATTCTAATGTGTCCCCACTCGTTCTCCACCATAGACTGACATCATTCTACTGTGTCCCCACTTGTTCTCTACCACTGGACAAACAAGCTCCCAGAAGCGTCAATATTAATATTACATTTATTAATATTAATAAATAATGGGGGAAGTCAAAAAGGAAAAAAAACAAACAGGAAAACTATGGGGTTTAATGTCTCCAGATGCTACAGAACATTAACTATTCTACATTAAAAACTGTGATCCCCTTTTGGAGTGTCTTCATATCCTACTGACTCATTAAAAACTGCAGGTACCACATCATTTGCAAGTGTTATAAACTGTTAAATTTGTTCACCTTTTACTTTTTAAGAAGTGATGCAGAACTGAAGAAATAGGAATCACAAAAGTAAAATTCAATGCAAAAGGAAAAATAGGGAACACTTGCAGGAACCCAACTCCTAGATGTTTACACCACAACTGGTATTAAGAAAAACTCCTCTTATAACCTCATATAATTGTTTACACTCCTGATATCTAAATATGGAAGGCAAGTAAAAATTCTCAGAAGACACAGAATAGAAAATTGGCTATTGGTCTTATAAGTGAAATCAGAGAATCACAGACTGGTTTGGGTTGGAAGGGACCTTAAAGCTCATCCAGTTCCAACCCCCCTGCCAGCAGCAGGGACACCTTCCACTAGACCAGGTTGCTCAAAGCCTCATCCAGCCTGGCCGAGAACACTTCCAGGGAGGAGCAGCCACAACTTCCTTGGGCAACCTGTTCCAGTGTCTGACCACCCTCACAGTGAAGAACTTCTTCCTAATATCTCATCTAAACCTGCCCTCTTTCAGCTTAAACCCATTTCCCCTTGTTTTGTCATTAACTGCCCTTATGAAAAGTCCTTCCCCAGCTTTCTTGTAGCCCCTTCAGGTACTGGGAGGCCGCTATAAGGTCTCCCCGGAGCGAAATGGAGATTTCTTTAATGCACTTCTATTTCATAAGTACCATAAAAGTCAATTAGATGTAAAAGGTCTAGATAGTAAATGAATGGTCTGAATTCACACCACGTATGAGCAAAACTTCTCTTCATTATCAAGTGTTGCTGATGTGATGCCAGGACTACCCCCAACACATTCAACTGGAAGAACTTTGAGTTTCCACCACATATGAGCCCACAGGAACTCTAAAATATTCCGAGTTACCTTTCAGAGGAGAAGAAATGAACAACATAAACTGCTTTGGTTCTGCTGTACAGAATGAATATAGTGCATATTGAGCACCACTCCTACGTGGTGCCACATCTATAAACTACATTTTTGGAAGTAGATGTAATATGTATCTCCACACTAGTTCACTTGAGCACAGATACACACACAGCCACGCTGACACAGTTATACCTGAACGTATCTTACAGACATCCTGCTACCAGCATGGCTGTGGAATCCCAGGATATCAAACAAGCTGTGAAGCTTTCCTGAGAAGCTCAGAAAATACTCAGGCAGTTAGCTTGAGTTGAACTCTGTGCTGCTGGGATGAAAGAGCCATTGCTAAGCCAAGCTCATCGGTTTTAAAGCTAGCTCCGCTACTTTTGCACAAGCTGCTGTTACCTACATCATTGCTCGGAGATCTGTCGGCTATTTAGATGAAATAAGAAGTTTCTTCTGAGTCTTACAACTCCCAAGAGTATTCACATGGTGTGTATTTGCAAAACACTTCCCACTCTACAACTCTCAGGTATTACTGTCTTTAAAGCTGCTGGTGACTTCAACGTATCAGGCCACCACTTCCCTTCCCACCTCCCTCTTTTGTCTTGTCTTTAAAGCTGCTGGTGATTTCAACGTATCAGGCCACCACTTCACTTTGGAACCAGATAATTCACCACTTCCCTTCCCACCTCCCTCTTTTGTCGTCCTTCAACATTTCATAGAAGCTGAAGGCAGGAGAGCTGAGTCCTGACATCAGTTTTGACTCTCTCTGGAAAGGGATGTGAATACACCACTGAAAACATTTTTCCTGTTGTATAGTTTGCATATGCTGTGCCCTCACTCATCCCATGGCAACCTCACACCAGCAACACGTGCCTCGGTCACCACGTGGCTGGAGGTGCCGTAATTCTGCAGAGCAGCTCCCAAGCTTGCAGCTCGTTCAGAATGGATTAACCCGTCTGCTCTTCTGTTCAGCAAAGAGAAGAGCCCTCAGATTTCATCTGCCCTGAGCAAAGCTTTCCATGGGCTGCTCAGAGTGGTATTTTGACTTGAAGGTGATCTCAGTAAGTTTGAAAACCCCAACTGGAAAGACCCTTCGTAACAGAGAAACCTCCGTACTGACCTGACAGCATCCTTGTTCCAGGGATCCCACTGCTGCCTGGTGCAGTGGTGGGTCTTTCTCCTTTATATCTTGACAGTGGAATTCACTACTCTACAGCACCCATGGCATCTTCTATTCCTACCCATTTTTTATTAAACAGAAACCTTCTTCATTTTTCAAATATCACAGGGATTTCTAAAATAATATTTATTTAATGATTGCTGCTGGCCTTATGTTTATTAATGCTACAGCTTCCCCAGCCTCCCTTCTGAGCCAGTGAATGTGTAGAAGAGAGAAGGACAGTAGGATGCTGCCTTTTGGTTTTGGTCTGTTTGTGTTTTAATACTATGTTATTTATTTAGTATTACTGAATTTTTAGGTTTAAATGAACAATTCCTTAATTAAACATAGAGAATAAAACAAGAAACACAGAGTGCTTTATAAATCAGAGCACTATTCTAATTCTGCTGGCATCAAAATGATAGTCCAGGTAGGATGGGACTGTTGTTCTGAGGTGAAGGTGAGTTTTTCCAATCAAGAGCTAAAGAGCATCTGGACAGAATGGTTCATTTCAGAGCTACAAGGTGGTCCCTGGAAAAGAAATGCAGCTGTTACCCAACCCAGGGACTCTGAGGGCTGTTCTCTGTAAGATACAGAACAAGAAGCAAATCCCCTGAGAAGCCCAAGGGAAAAAAAGAGGTAAATAAATTTTAAAAATTCGGAGATTCCAGGGGAGGGCACGGAGAGAAATATTCCTGACAGAAAACCAGTGTCACCAGGATCAAGTGGACAAGGAAGCATCAGCCAGAAGCAAAAAATAAGATGACTTTGTCTTCTATAAAACCTCCAATTTTGTACAGGAGTGCCCAGGCCTGTACAGCTTCCACTGTGGGGCTGATTTTGCAGTGTTGTAGGGAATTGTGAGTGAGTTCCAGGATTGGGATATTTTGAATGAAAACTGTTTTGTCAGAAGGTTTCTTCATCTTCTGTCATATAAAAGGCTGAAGCTGCAAACATACAGTATTTTTGACCAAAGTTCTCTCATAATCTCACAAATTGGACATGGTTTACTCTGGGACTTGTCAGTGTTGGGTTCATGATTGGACTTGATGATCTTAAAGGTCCTTTCCAGTCAAGGCCATTGTGTGATTCTGTTAAACGTGTTTTCACTAGAAGAACATTTACAATATATTGGGATGTTTTTCAAAAGTATACTTATGCTTTAAAAGCCTGTCAGAACTTCAGTGCAAACCAAAAATGAAGGCAGGTGAATTACTGTGCAAGTTAAATCATTTGTAATGATTTAATCCATTTGATCTAGACATGATTTAATAGGCACTGTCTCACCCATTAAGTGTTACTGCACTACTAATACATATAAATAGTGTATTTGTGCCTGTATCCAGATATATAAACACATATTTTTTTGTCACATGGTAAAATATGTGTTAAAAAAAAGGTGGGGGGAGGGGGGGAAGGGAAAAAGGGAGTAGGAGAGAAGACAGACTTCCAAGACACCAATCAGTCCTACTGAAATGATTCTTTTAATTATATATTTTTTTCAGGATGGGCAAAAAAAAGGAGATAAGGGAAAGACCCACAGACAAATGAGGAGAACCAGCACCTTGTGCTGTGCCAGCCATCCCGAAAGAGTTAAATCCAGCCTTGATCTAAAGGGACAGCACACACAGACACACAGACACAGACACACACACATCTGTTTAGCACACACTGACTAATTGCAGCGTTGGCAGAGCGTGGCTGGGTGCCAGCCCCTCTGCGCTCATGCGCAATACGCCGGGGTTTAGGCATTGATCTGCTTTTCTTGTGTGGGCTTTAAATACCCAGATAAGCCTGTAAAGCTGCAAGAAGATCACATCGATATATTTACCCCACAGGCTTCCCTCTCCCTTCCCATCATTCTGTTCTGTGTCTACCAAAGGTCTGTTGTGAAACCATCTCCGGAGTTCTGTTGGGTTGTAGTTGTCTGTGTCGCTAACTGAATTTCCCCTTGGTGCCAGAGACAGTATCTCAGCAGAATTCCCACCCTCTTCTCCAAACAGCTTATCATCTGGTAGTGGAGCCATTCAAAATGGCATCTAGTGTTTTCTTCACTGCTGAATTATTGATGAATTAGCGGGTAATTTTTAAAGGAGCTGCAATTTAGCAAACCAGCTGGGTAAGTGATAAATAAAGTGATAAATAAAGCACATTTGCTCAGTGGGAAGTTTTGCCTACAACAGTCCTTTATCCAATTTCAAGGTCAGGACTCTGACAACGTTTAGCTTTAGGAGGAACAATTATCAAGGTATGAACCATCAATCCATTCACCCTTACAATTTCTATCCGAGGCATGGAGGTGTTAAGATCTCTATTACACATGGAAAAGATCTTCTGAGATACAGAGTCCTGGCCAAAGTCTGACTCCAGCTGTCACAGAGAGGGCATCTCAACCATAATATCTCTGAAAGCTGGCTCAAGATTTTCAAATTAAGTATTTGTTGGGTTGTTTTTGTTTTTTTATTTTCACAGAATCACAGGATGTCAGGGATTGGAAGGGACCTCAAAAGATCATCTAGTCCAATCCCCCTGCTAGAAAGATGTTGATAAATTGAAGTCAAAACTTCAAATGAACATCTCTGCTAATATCAACAAAGATGGATTCTCAGGCCCCCAAAAAAGGAGAACAGTTCAACCAAGCTCAATTTGGCAGTAAAAGAAATCTAGATAAGTAGAAAATAACTTGATATATTCTAATGGGAGAAGGAGGTTTAAACTTTGCTCCAAGGAAGCATAGACCTTAAGATGGAAAGTGAGTGCCTTGCCTCCTGCTCTAGAAGGATCATCTTTCTTTACATGGAAAGACTTGTCCATCTACAGAATGAGCCAATATTTGAAATGCTGCAACATCTCCCAGGACAGCAGACAGGTTTTTTTCTGCCCATTTCTACTAAATGCTTCCGAAGCCCAGATCAAATAATAGCCATAAAGTTTTACAGAGAGATGAACTAAGCTGTCATGATTGGGGAGCAGTTGTCTTGAAACAAAATTTACACTCATATCTTAGGAAGCTTATTAAAAAAAACCCAAAAAAGCTAAATAAAATTGTTTTATTTTCCCCAACAAGTGTCCCAGCATCAGATTCATCATTAGAGCAAATTCTGCCTCACTGTGAAGTGGAGCAGGATTTGTACGACAGCGAGGAAAGCATGATGAGACAGGGATTATTTCTGACTAAGAGAATCTAGTTGTAGGGAATACAGATGGAATAGAGGCAGGAAAAACATTCAATTGCATGCTAATGTCAGCATACAGTCCTAGAAATCACAGCTTTAACTTTATCAGCATCTATTTTAAAATTATCAAGTAATAAATACATTGTTATGATTATCCTTCTTGATCACTTCTCCCCTAACATACAATTGTTTGGGGAATGTGTTTTAGTACAATTGTGTATTGTTTTGTTTCTGTTTTATTTCACCCCTCATTTTTATCAACTTCCAGGGAACAATTTTATTTATGTGTGTGTGTGTATGAGTGTGGTATATATATATATATATATATATATATATAAACCTGCTTTTATTTGTATATTAATTGGGATAGAATAAAGAGCAGGACCTTCTTCAATCCCCTATACAAGTCAGTTGTTTGGGGTTTTTTTTAACTGAAATAGAAAATGTTTTGCAAAGGAAACTCTGAACTATGCTTAACTTGTTTTCCTAGGAAAGGGAACCAAACAAGGAGATGCTAACATAGCTGCTTTTAAGCTTATTGTGTTAACAAATGTTGGTCCAAGTCAATCCTGTAAGAACTGCCATTTAGCACACGTGTCTTACAGTTCCTCCTGACATCCTTGTGATCTGCAAATACGATTCTTAGTGTCGTCCTTTCCCTGCAGACCTTTGAAAGGACCCTGCTTGAGTTGTTTTCCCATCATGTCACAACACCACATCACTGGAGACAGAAAACAAGCATTTCTGTACCTCAGCTTCCTCAGTCTGGACTAATTTATCCAGCTGTTTCTTGGCCTAGTTAATTCTCACTTGAAAAAAAAAAAAAATCAAACCCCACAATTTTAGTTCATTTTTACTTATTTGCTAATATAATTCCAGAAGATGACTTTGGTAAAAGCATGGAGAAAATGGTAATGGCAAAAGGAAATGTTTAAAATAGAAAGATTTCTGCTGGCTTTAGATCCTAAGTTACCATAGCAGCGAATTCAACACACTACCTGTAGACTGAAGAGCAACAGAGAAATAAAAGCTGGGAGAGATGATATTAAAACCTAAAGGGCTGTTCAGCAGATTCTCTATTTGTACCCATGAAAACAAGCAGATAGGTGTGTTTTTTTGACTCCTGGCACCCTTGACTCGCCAGAACCATGCAGAAGGTCTCCTTGGTCCTCGTTTCCTGTGGCAATATTCTGCAGACATCCTTTGTGAATTAATTTCAGGTAGGTTTATATGATAATACAGCTCCACAGAAGCCAGCCTCTCTGATGATGAATGTTTCTTTGCAAGTTTTCCATGAATGAAAATAATGCTTAATCCCAGATGCTATCAACTCACTAAGAATAACCTCATCTTAGGTGAGATCAGGTTGCTCTCTCAAGTGAATGCAGACTGGTAATGCTCAGCTAATGACAGACAAAGTGATGTCTGTTTACAAGTCTGGGAGGATCCCTCATCCAGATTTTATATTTTACATTCACACACATACTGAATTGAAATCTATGTGAGAACCTGTATATCCAGATGATATTCGGATGTGTCACTGACCTTTTGCAGACTGATCTATGTTGTTTTAACATTTCAAACCACTGGGACCCTGTTTACCAGCCACAATACAGCTTCATGGTGAAACACCTAACAGATCACTATCATATCATCTTAATTATGTCATAGAATCATAGAATGGTTTGGGTTGGAAGGGACCTTGAAGCTCATCCAGTTCCAACCCCTCTGCCAGCAGCAGGGACACCTTCCACTAGATCACGTTGCTCAAAGCCTCATCCATTTTCATAGAATCATAGAATGGTTTGGGATGGAAGGGACCTTCAAAGGTCACCTACTCCAACCCCCCTGCAGTGAGCAGGGACATCTTCACTAGAGCAGGTTCCTCAGAGCCCCATCAAGCCTGACTTTGAATATCTCCAGGGATGGGGCCTCCACTACCTCTCTGGGCAATGTGTTCTAATGATCCACCACCCTCATATTGAAGAACTTTTTCCTAATATCCACCCTAAATCTGCCCTTTTCTAGTTTAAAACCATCACCCCTTGTCCTATTGCTACCTGCCTATTGCTACCTTCTTCTCCAGCTTTTAGAGGCACCTTTCATGTACTAGAAAGCTGCTAGAAGGTCCCCCCAGAGCCTTCTCTTCTCCAGGCTGAACAGTCCCAACTCTCTCATAGGAGTAAGTATAACTCAAGCCAACAATCAGATTAGCCAACCAAGGTCATATCAAGATGTTAGATGCTGCAGCCTACCTATAGCCAATAAAATACACTTTTGAAGTTCATAAAAATAAGACTAATAGCAAAAGTAATAGGAAGAGGGATAGCAAAGAGCCATTACTGATGCACAAGTCAAATGCAGATCAGTTTGGCTTCCAAACAAAGTTTTTCCCCAGCTTCAAAAACCTCCACAGCAATCAGGAGGGATTCTTGCTTGAAGTTTGTTGTTTTAAAGAAGTAATTTCCTCGTTGTGACTTTGCTGGGTACAAGGGAACAATAGAGGGCATAAATAGACCTTCTGAAAGGTTAATAAAGAAAATACTTAAACTGCATGGCTGGGATTCTTCTCTGCTGCTAATGTACATGACAGCTATCTCTCCATGCAAAATGGAAATCAGGAAAGAGATTACCCAGCCGAGTTCTACAACAACGTTAATGAGATTTCGTCTCAGTGGGGCTCTCTTGGTGTTTGTCAATTATGCCACTTTACCTGTCCTTTTGGCTTTTATTTCTCCAGTGACTTCTCTTGCAATTTGCCAAATAACAAAGCATAATAGTAATGAAAACTTCCATTTTAAGGTAGGTTTTCATTGGAAAAAATAATCACAGAGCAACAGATTATGATTCAGGCTCTGGATACAGAAGAGTGCTTAAGAATATGATTAACTTTAGGTCTGTGCAGCAGTCCTGCAAAGAGACTGAAGCAAATGCTGAAGTACTTCCTTGAGCAGGTTTTGCAGAAGTTTTAGTCTGCATAATATTTTTCCATATCAGCTCAGATGCAAGAATTATTCTTTTTCCTGAAGCTTTATCTTTTCACTGTTGCAAGTACTTCTGGAAGTTCAATCCCCATCACTTCAGAGATCATATTCCTACACGAGCTGAGACAGTCTCTGTCTCAAAGATCTTATGATGTTAAATGGACAAGGAAGACAAATGCGAGAGAACTGAGGGGAAGAAAACAGTAACAGTGAGTAACCACCAACAGAAAGAGAACTGGGAAAATGTGAACCAAAGACATATAATATGCTTGCAACTGAAAGAAGAGAGTGGAGCTGCAGGATGCTAACGGGAAGGGGAGGCTAATCAGCTCTCTTGCATTCCCATTGGCTTCAAATAAGGTATATTGAGGAGCTGAGATTTAAATTTTCACTCCTAATTTTTGCTGGCTTGGGAAGTTAGCTCTCCTGTCTTTAATAGTGAACCATGAGCTTGAATCTGAAATTGTTGGTTCAAACGCAGTGCTGTGCAACTGCTTAGAAGGACAGTGGAAGTGTGCAGTAAGAATTTAACCCTGACAGATTCTTAGGTAAAGTATAATTCAAGTAAGTATAACTCAAGTAAGAATTTAACCTTGACAGATTCTTAGGTAAAGTATACTTCACCCATTCTTAGGTAAAGTATAATTTATGCAATTTTTCTCGTGTGGAAATTAGTGACTGAAATATTTAACTAAATTAAATTGTATCTGAAGATAGAAAACTCATAAAAGATGCATTGAAAAACTCCTGAGTAAACTTAAGAGTTATCAAGACAGTAAAGGGGAAAGGAGGGAGAGAGAAAAAATAATAATTAAAAAGGCAGCCCACATATAGAGGTCAAGTAGTCACCCAAGTGTGAATCTGTTCAGTCATCTGAAAGCATCGATGACTGCCCGGGAGCACTTCAAAAAGATTTCATTGCCAACTAGTCCTAAATTTCAGTTTGTGCAATGACTGCAAATTTGCATAATTAAGAACAGCCACCATAAAGTCCAAATTGGTTGTCAATTTAGAAAAAAAACAAACCCAAACCTCACTGCAATCTGCTGAAGTTTGTGAGCTAAAAAGAGGTGGCATAAGGACTGGCAAGACGGTCTCGTGCTTTAAAAACAAAGTTTGTTTCTGAACTTGGGTATGCCTGCTTCATTTGAGACCTTCGACCTGCACTTCAAATGTTATTTCATTCAATTTCTTATCTACCAAGTGTGGATACTAATATGTGACCTTTTTCATAAAGCACTTCATGGTTCTTGACCAAAAGGACCTATAGAAGGATAGTGTTGAGAATGACTCTGTGGCAACTCAATGTACTCTCCTCACTTCAAAAACACATCACCTCTTCCCATGGAATTCTCTTCTAATCCCAAAAAACATATTTTCATTCTGAAATTATCATCAAGGAGCCTCTAGGGGCAAGTTCCCACATTTTCATTCGTTCCTTCTTCAGTCAATGTGAAGTTAGTAAGGTGTCTGGTAAAATAATGACTAAGTCAAAACTGATTCAGGAAATCAGGTTTGAGCCAGGAAAATAACATTTTCCTGTGAAAATGGGAAGAGCCAGAAAATGACCTCCCTTAGAAATTATCTTTGTTATCAAGCAATAATAAGGATTTGGTAAATTTTGATTATTCTGAGTTAAAAAATACATCCCTCTGCAGCACAAAATATGCATTCCAGCTGTCATTTTACATGCCAAATAGATTTGGATAGGTTTTAAAATAGATAATATGATTAACTCAGAAAATTAAGCTTATCAAAGAAACAAAACACATGGTTTTATTCCTAAGATCTTCAGAAGCATCAGACAGATTGATTTAAGAAAAAAAAAAATTAAAAAATCAAGATTAAAAGATTGTGAAGTTCAAAAGGCATTTGGAAAAAGCACATCCATGACAATGTTTTCATTTTCTTCCAGTTCAGCACTCTTATCTGAAAAATCACATATCTTAACCACAGCCCCCTAAAGTTGATGAACATCCTTATTTTGAATAAACTACACCTGCTAGCCAGTCCCCAATGCATTTCAAAGTCCCCTTAAATGCAGAATTTGACTTGCAATAGACAATCATCACTCCACTCCCCATCTCTCACTTCAATCCAAAGGCACTGCTAAGCAGATGACAAACACTCACCGTTTTGTGGTACATAAAATTCTGCCAGTTGATAACCCCACTCTCTCTCCTGTCCATGTTCAAACACTCTACAAATCACGCAGAAATGCCTTGAATTCAATCTTTGATTTTCATGCATTTGGATTAAAAAAAATCAGTTCTAAGACATTCAAACTACAGCCTCTTCTAAGACATTCAACACTGCAGTTCTCAAAGAGGAAGGAGTATTTCCTAAAAACCAGCACATTTCTAGAGAAGATTTTCTTTTCTATGAACAGAGGTTTTTTTTCAGTTCTTGGATAACAGGTAAAATTCAAACTTTCCTGGAAAATATTCTCTGTTCCTCTGTTCCACAAGGAAATATAGCAAGTTCATTTTAGTCATAAAACTCCTAGAAGGCTCAACTGAACATCTCCAACCACATTAAGGGCAGTTAATGACAAAACAAGGGGAAATGGGTTTAAACTGAAAGAGGGGAGGTTTAGATTAGATATTAGGAAGAAGTTCTTCACTGTGAGGGTGGTCAGACACTGGAACAGGTTGGCCAGAGAAGCTGTGGCTGCTCCTCCCTGGAAGTGTTCTCGGCCAGGCTGGATGAGGCTTTGAGCAACCTGGTCTAGTGGAAGGTGTCCCTGCTGCTGGCAGGGGGGTTGGGACTGGATGAGCTTTAAGGTCCCTTCCAACCCAAACCATTCTATGATTCTGCATGTTTATCTCCACAGCACGTAGAGAACAGCCCCGTTACAAACTACCTGAAAGAAAACGGGCATTTTCCCCACACCATTGCTTTCTGAAGTTTGTGTGATTTGATTAAACAAGGAGACCGTTACTAGATATTCTCCCACTTTGCTTAATTTGCTTATTTCCATAGAGCTTAAGTAGTCTAAATGCTCCCTGCTCCCTCAATCTATTACTTGAATCCAGACCACTGCTGTCTCCTGCTCTTAACAGCCCCAACCCTGAGTTGGGGCTGTTGAGCCTGGAGAAGAGAAGGCTCCGGGGAGACCTTCTAGTGGCCTCCCAGTACCTGAAGGGGCTCCAGGAAGGCTGGGGAGGGACTTTGGCCAAGGACAGGGAGTGACAGAACAAGGGGTGATGGCTTCAAACTGGACAAGAGCAGATTTAGATGAGATATTAGGAAGAAATTCTTTCATGTGAGGGTGGTGCGACAGTGTCCCAGGTTGGCCAAAGAAGCTGTGGCTGCTTCTCCCTGGAAGTGTTGAAGGCCAGGTTGGATGAGGCTTTGAGCAACCTGGTCTAGTGGAAGGGGGGCCTGCTGCTGGGCGGGGGGTTGGGACTGGATGAGCTTTAAGGTCCCTCCCAACCCAAACCAGTCTGGGATTCTACCATTAATTCCCACCACCAACTGCTTGGTCACTCCCACCACTTTCCAATGGGCTATCCCATCACTCCCAAGGAAGCAGCAGAGAAACCAGACTACAATTTCTTTTCCATACACTCCCTCCCCAGCGCTTGCAGTTCACTCCCAGATCCTGTTTATTATCTTTCCATCTCCAGACACCTAATGGTTCTACATTTTTCAAGTATTCTTCTATCAATGACCTTCAGCTCAACCCTCATTCTGGGACACCAGTTACAATCTTACAGCATTAAGTACAGCTTTGCTTTGACGTTTTATTAGAGAGACATAAAAATGTGTGTAATCAACACATTTCAAGATACTTCACCCCTGTGAAAACCTTTTCTCATCTCCCTGTGATACTGTCATCCCTTACGGTGCAACATTTTACTGGAGCCTTAATTCCTCAGTGTCAGGACCTGTTGTTTTATTTGTCTGTAGAGCGGCTTCATATAAAATCTAAAAATTCATGAAAATACAAGGTTTTTCTTTTTTCTTAACAGCTTCTCATCTCTCTCTTACCTCTTAATGCAAAGTCAACTTGAAAGTTTATCACAAGTAGACTGACCTTTGCCTTAGGTTTTGTCTTAAAATAGGCATGGAGTGTTGTAGAACGAGTCAAAAGCGTTGCCCTGTCTTCTGCTGGTTCACTCCACGGCACTGGCTCAGATGTCTCACTCTGCTATTTCAAGTGGGTAACTGCATTAGCTAAAGTAAACCTTGATTGTCAAAGCTTGAGCCCATATTCTTCCCTGTTTGATTTGAAGGTAATGCAATTTCAGATAACCAATTATTTCCTCTGATGAGAAAGAAAAAGGAAGAAAGAATGACAATGTTCTAATGCACTGAAAGGATCCGAGCACTAATGTCTTAAAACGCTATAATGAACATTAAGAAAATATCTCTTCGTCTTGGGAAAGAGGGAAATTTTCGATTGCAAAAATGCATCTGTGATAGCAACAGTATAGAGCGGCGCGTATTCGGTCCGGGCTGACGATGCTGACAGAGCACAGATGACACAAGGCAGCAGAACACTTCTTTTCACCCGCTTTTGTTCTTGGGTTTGAAGCGAGAGGCTCAAGGAAAGCGCAAGGGCAATATTTCCGAGTTACGTAATGCGCTGTCAAGCCTTCACAGTTCAGAAATAAAAGGATCCAGGCTTTCCTCCTTAACTGTAATTCACAATGAAGAGTTGCACAGACGCATTCTCCTAAAGAATTTCAGTATTTATTCCTCTTTGTAGCCCTGTGAATCAGAAAGGCCCACTGGCTCTCTCTTTAGACCACTTACACACTCCGGGACTTTAATGGATTAGGAAGAAAAAAAAAGATCTACCCCAATGTATCCTTCTTTGCTGCTTTTGTTGCTTAAAGGCAAGAGACAGGAAGTTAAAGAAAACTCGAAGTACACCCCTCAAAGTTACTGTTGGAATGAACCTCGAGTGCTGTTTCTGCCCAAAACTTGTCCATACTCTTCTCCCCTCCTAAGTGCTCCCCCCGGTTTCCAAGCGCTCTGCATTTGCAGGCTGTGTTTCCATTCCAGCTATGGTGGGAGGCTCCAGGGTAAGAGAGGCAGAGCAGGACAAGAGCTCAGAGAGAACTGGTGGGAAGTGGCATGTGGCTGATGGGAAATTCCCCCCCAAAAAAGGAACTGCTATAGAAATGAGAGAGAACCAGCACTGCTTATTTGTCCTGGTTTTGCTGGGACAGAGTTAATGTTCTTCTCAGCAGCTGGAGCAGCTGGGTGCTGGGTTCAGTGTGGGATTTGTGATGAGAAGAATGTTGATCAGGTACAAGGACGTGGTGTTTGGGTAGTTTGAGTGCAAAGGGCTGGGAGGGGGGAAACACAGTAATTAGCAAAACCCAGAATTGACAGT
>NW_010322276.1:0-1165 GCF_000700745.2 Antrostomus carolinensis
CCATCATCACCACCACCATCATCATCACCACATCACCATCATCACCACATCACCACCATCATCACCACCATCATCACCACCACCATCATCATCACCACATCACCATCATCACCACATCACCACCATCATCACCACCATCATCACCACCACCATCATCATCACCACCATCATCACCATCAGGTTCCATCCACCACCACCACATCACCACCACAACCACCACCATCATCATCACCACCACATCAACACCACGTTCCATCCACCGCCATCATCACCACCATCATCATCACCACCATCATCACCATCATCACCACCAGGTTCCATCCATCACCACCAGGTTGGGATGAGGTGGGACCTTCTCACCATCACCACCAGGTCCCATCTACCATGTGGTCAGGATGAGTCAGGACCTCCCCATCACCACCACCCAGGTCCCATCTACCACAGGTTGGGATGAGGTGGGACCTCCGTGTCATCACCACCAGCACCCAGGTCCCATCTACCATGTGGTCAGGATGAGACAGGACCTCCCCATCACCATCACCAGCACCCAGGTCCCATCTACTACAGGTTGGGATGAGATGGGACCTCCCCATCACCACCACCCAGGTCCCATCTCCCACCAGGTTGGGATGAGGTGGGACCTCCGTGTCATCACCACCAGCACCCAGGTCCTATCTACTACAGGTTGGGATGAGATGGGCCCTCCCCATCACCACCAGCCAGGTCCCATCTACCATGTGGTCAGGATGAGTCAGGACCTCCCCATCATCACCACCACCACCCAGGTCCCATCTCCCACCAGGTTGGGATGAGGTGGGACCTCCGTGTCATCACCACCAGCACCCAGGTCCTATCTACTACAGGTTGGGATGAGATGGGCCCTCCCCATCACCACCAGCCAGGTCCCATCTACCATGTGGTCAGGATGAGTCAGGACCTCCCCATCATCACCACCACCACCCAGGTCCCATCTCCCACCAGGTTGGGATGAGGTGGGACCTTCTCATCACCACCACCACCAGGTCCCATCTACTATGTGGTCATGATGAGATGGGACCTCCATGTCACCACCACCAGATTCCATCCATCACCACTGGGGTGGGGTGATCTGGGACCTCCCCATCACCACCACCAGGTCCCATCTACCACTGGATTGGGATGACGA
>NW_010322276.1:1295-5935 GCF_000700745.2 Antrostomus carolinensis
CCCCCAGGTCCCCCCCCCCACCACCCAGGTCCCATCTACCCCAGGTTGGGCTGAGATGGGACCTCCATGTCATCACCACCACCACCACCAGGTCCCACCTACCACAGGGTCTGGATGAGTTGGGACCTCCCCATCACCACCACCCAGGTCCCATGAGACCTCCCCATCACCACCACCATCACCACCAGGTTTCATCCACCACCCGCTTGGGATAAGTTGGGTGGTAGAACCTTCTCCACCAGGTGAAGGTGACAGGTTCCTGGTGTCCCCAACAGCCCAAACCAACACGGGGCCGGATGAGGATCCACTCGTTGGAGAACGTGGACAAGGCCCTGCAGTTCCTCAAGGAACAACGGGTCCACCTGGAGAACGTCGGCTCCCACGACATCGTGGACGGCAACCACCGCCTGACCCTTGGCCTCATCTGGACCATCATCCTTCGCTTCCAGGTAGCGGGGACAGGGATGTCCCCACCAGGTGGGATGGTGTCTCCACCCCAGGACCTCGTCGTGTGTCAGTTCTTCTCGGTTTTCCCCAGATCCAGGTGATCAAAATCAAGACTGAAGACAATCGGGAGACGCGCTCGGCCAAGGACGCGCTTCTGCTCTGGTGTCAGATGAAGACAGCGGGGTGAGTGGTGACCTTCACCTTCTCCACCCCATCCTGGTGGTGGGATGGAGCCCACCATGGATGACCCCACCAATCACTGTGTGACTCCTCCAACCCATTGTCCACAGCTACCCCGAGGTGAACATCCAGAACTTCACCACCAGTTGGAGGGATGGGTTGGCCTTCAACGCCCTCATCCACAAGCACAGGTCCTTTGGGTGGGGCAGATGGAGGGGGATGGTGGGGAGGACAACGTGGGACACTTGGGTTCCTTCTGTGGGGTTGAGGAGGTCCAAGTGACCATGTTCTTCTTGCAGGCCGGATCTCATCGACTTCCACAAGTTGACCAAGTCCAACGCCACCTACAACCTTCAACAAGCCTTCAACACGGCCGAGCAGCACCTGGGGCTCAGCAAACTGCTGGACCCTGAGGGTAGGGAGGGGACAGTCTGGAGATGTCCATCCATCCATCCATCCATCCATCCATCCATCCATCCATCTGTCCATCCACGTGGGGTGGGATGTCCCCACCCACCAGTTAACTTCTCCTGGCTTCAGTTTCCACCTCAAAGGACTTTTTTTTTGGGGGTGGGTGGGTTCAAGGTTGAGGAGAACATCTCAAAGGTTGGGGATGGGCTTTGCTGGACCAAGGTTGGTGGTCAAAGGGGACTTTGTGGAGATGAGGGGGGTTGAGGGACCGATGGCTTCACCGTTTGCCAGATGTCAACATGGAGGACCCTGATGAGAAGTCCATCATCACCTACGTGGTGTCCTTCTACCACTACTTCTCCAAGATGAAGGCGTTGGCTGTGGAGGGGAAGCGCATCGGAAAGGTGGGTTGGGCAACCCTGGGCTACATGGGATGTCCCATCCTTGGCTCCATGAGGTTCTCCTTCCTTGGCTCCATGGGGTTCTCCATCCTTGGCTCCATGGGGTTTCCCATCCTTGGCTCCATGGGGTTCTCCATCCTTTGGTCCATGGGATTCTCCATCCTTGGCTCCATGGGATGTCCCATCCTTGGCTCCATGGGGTTCTCCATCCTTGGTTCCATGGGATGTCCCATCCTTGGCTCCATGGGATGTCCCATCCTTGGCTCTATGGGGTTCTCCATCCTTTGGTCCATGGGATTCTCCATCCTTGGCTCCATGGGATGTCCCATCCTTGGCTCCATGGGGTTCTCCATCCTTGGTTCCATGGGATGTCCCATCCTTGGTTCCATGGGATGTCCCATCCTTGGCTCTATGGGGTTCTCCATCCTTTGGTCCATGGGATTCTCCATCCTTGGCTCCATGGGGTTCTCCATCCTTGGCTCCATGGGATGTCCCATCCTTGGCTCCATGGAATTCTCCATCCCTTGCTTTATGGGATGTCCCATCGTTGGCTCCATGGGGTTCTCATCCTTGGTTCCATTGGGTTCTCCATCCTTGGCTCCATAAGATGTCCTACCCTTGGCTCCATGGGATGTCCCATCCTTGGCTCCATGGGGTTCTCCATCCCTGACTCCATGAAATGTCCCAACACTTCACTGGCCCATGTTGGTCCCTGAAGGTTCTGGTCCAAACAAGTTGCACCTCAAACCACTCCTGGTTTCTCAAGGAGGTTCTGTAGGACACGTCCCTGAGCTGTAACGAGCCACCCAACCTTCTCCCACCAGGTTCTGGATCAAGCCATGGAGATCGAGACCATCATCGAGCGGTACGAAGCGTTGGCCACCGAGCTCCTGGCCTGGATCCAACACACCATCACCATCATCACCAACCAGAAGTTCGCCAACTCCTTGACCGGGGTGCAACAGCAGCTCCAGGCCTTCACCGCCTTCTGCACCTTGGAGAAGCCCGTCAAGTGAGAACTTCTTGAGGTGGGATGGACAACCATGGGGTGGGGGAGGACCGTGGTTGTATCCTGACCTGGTGTTGTCACCTTGTAGGTTCCAGGAGAAGGGGAACCTGGAGGTTCTTCTCTTCACCATCCAGAGCAAACTCCGGGCCAACAACCGCAAACTCTACGTCCCCAACGAGGGCAAGAGCATCTCGGACATCAACAAGGTCCTGGTGGGACAGGGGTGACCTCTCCATGCTGGAGAACCCTCAGAAAGGCTGAGGACCACCTCTTTGAGCCCCACCATGTCCCACCCCACAGGCGTGGACCTGCCTGGAGAAGGCCGAACACGAGCGGGAGGTGTCGTTACGCAACGAGTTGATCCGGCAGGAGAAGTTGGAGCTTCTGGCCCAACGTTTTGACCATAAAGTCATCATGAGGGAGACGTGGCTGAATGAGAACCAACGGCTGGTCTCACAGGTGGGGTGGGATGAGGGGTAGGACCTGTAGGTCTTCTCCTTGCTTGGAGTTGAGGGTGAAGAACCCAACGCTTGGGTGGTGGGATCTCATTGAGCTCCTTTCGTTGAGTGGAGAAGGATCCACCACACTTGATGGCATCTCCCCCCAACAACCCCAGGACAACTTTGGCTACGACTTGCCAGCGGTGGAAGCCGCCATGAAGAAACACGAGGCCATCGAGGCCGATATCTCCTCCTACCAAGAACGGATCCAGGTGGTGGTGGAGTTGGCCTTGGAGATGGAATCTGAGGGCTACTACTACACCAAACGCATCAGCGCCCAGAAGGACAACATCCTCCGGCAGTGGGGGCTGCTGACCGAGCTCCTCCGCGCCCGCCGCGCCCGCCTGGAGCAGAACCTGGCCCTGCAGAAGATCTTCCAGGAGATGGTCTACATGATTGACTGGATGGAGGAGATGCAGGTAGAGCTGAGGACATGTCAGTTGCTGGGTATCTCCATGGAGGACACGGTGAGAAGATCTACACCACCCCTTGTGGTTTCTTTCCCCAGGTGTTGTTGGTCTCCAAAGATTTGGGGAAGCATCTTCTGGAGGTTGAGGACCTGCTGCAGAAACATGGACTTCTGGAGGCCGACATCTCCGCCCAGACCGAGCGCGTGCAGGCCCTCAACGCCGCCGCCCTCAAGTTCTCAGAGCTGGAGGGTAACGTGGGACACTGAGATGGGCACCACGAGGACCTTGGGGTGCTTGACCTTGAGATGGGGGTCAACCAAGGTCTTCATGGTGTTGTAGACCATCTCCACTAAGATCTGGTTCTTCTCGGTCCAGGTTATCAACCCTGTGACCCTCAAATCATCTGCAACCGGGTCAACCACGTCCAAACGTGTCTGGAGGAACTGGGAGAACTGGCGGCCAAGAGACGCAAAGAGTTGGAGGAATCTCGGCAGCTTTGGGCCTTCTTCCAGGAGATGGAGGAGGCCGAGGGGTGGATCCGTGAGAAGGAGAAGATCTTGGCCTCCAAGACGTGCGGTCGGGACTTGAGCAGCGTCTTGACGTTGACCAACAAACACAAGAGCATGTTGGGTGAACTGGGCAACCGACGGGCCTTGTTGCACCAAACCATGAAGAAAGGTGAGCAGATCTTGGCCAAGAAACGTTTCAACCCCGGTGGGATCCAAGAGAAGATGCGGGAGGTCCGGCTGCGTTGGAAGAAGCTGGAGGAGGTGACGGGGTTACACCAACAACGGTTGCAGGAGGCCCTCAACTTCTTCCAATTCAGCTCCGAGACGGATGACTTGGTGGCCTGGTTGCAGGACATCTACCGCATCGTCTCCAGCGATGACTTTGGCCATGATGATTACTCCACCCAAAGTCTTCTACGGAAGCATCGGGCGGTGGTGGAAGAGGTGGAGAAGCACCGGGCGACCGTCTTGGCTCTTCGGAAGCAATTGGCTCTTCTCTCACCAGAACATCGTCAAGGAGTTGATGTCCAGATCAGGGTGGTGGAGGTGGAGCAGCTCTACGGGGAGGTGGTGGAGGTGGCCGTGCTGAGGCAGCAGTGGCTGCAGGACGCCTTGGCCGTCTACCGTATGTTCAGCGAGGTCCACGCCTGCGAGGTCTGGGTGGATGAGAAGGAGCAGTGGTTGGAGAAGATGGAGGTGCCGGAAGAGTTGGATGAAGTTGAGGTGGTTCAACACAGGTGTGTGAGGACATCTGGGTTCCTTGTACATCATCT
>NW_010322277.1:0-42532 GCF_000700745.2 Antrostomus carolinensis
GGGGAGAGGATGTGAGGCAGAGGCCATGGGCTCGGGAATTAGCTCAAGTGGGACTTTCACAGAAAATTTTCACAACTTTCTCAGAAAAGAGCAAATTATATCAACACTCTTCAGACTAGAGTGAACTGAAATGTGATATACTACAGGTCTACAAACTTGCTATTGACACAGAAAAGGAAATAATCTCTCCTTATGTACTTATCTCTAGTGATATAAGAAGGGAGCATCAAATAAAACAGATGTGCTGTTTTCAAAACAAAAGGAGAGAATTTTGTATGCCATGAAAGCTCTTGCCATAGATATAGTTGATATTAAGAGATTGTGCAAGTTTACTCAGCCAGTGGGGAGAGAAACAAACAAACCAAAAAAACCACAGAAGAAAAGTTATTTGAGGACTATTTGGTATAGACATAATTTTATCACAAGCTTGTCCCAGTTCCTCGCCACCAGTCTGAAAGATGCTTGTGTCCAGTCCAGTAGAAGCACAGGGGATGGAAGAACAGGACCTGGAGATGGTGTACTGCCACTAGTAGGTGGTTTTTCATATTGGAACTTATTATCCAGAATCTCTAATACCCTGTTAGTGTTGCAGTGTGACAGGAAACTGCATATGCAGGGATCCACATCGTAAGAAGCATCCAGGTCTGATTTGTTAATGGTTACTTTAAAATTTTTAGAAGCATGGATTAGTAGCAGCACCCTAGCTACATTGTGGAAGAGATGAGTAACCACCTACTGCACTCTCAGTGTAAAAATGTCAAAAAATCCCCCCAAAAAACAAATGGGAAACACAGTGGTTTAAACACTTCAGTTCCAATTTCTGAATCTAACATTCTTGGTATAATATTAGGGAGATAGAAACTAAACAGAGCAGCAGAGGAACAATGATGACTACTCTTGCTCTCCCTAGAAAATGGCCATGATTGTCATGTGTTGCACATGTAACCAAGCCACAGTCCCACAGTACCTGAACAGGGTCCTGCTGCTGCTGCTGATAGCTTCAACTGACAGTCTCTAGCAAGCCAAAGTCATGATTTAGGTCCAAAGTCCAGCCAGGGACACCAGTCAGGAACACTGGATTCAGGACCAGAAACAGGGCTACTGCTTAGATCTCATGTCCATCCAGGAGCTGCAGCTAGAAATAAGGTTGGAGAGAAAGCTACCTACCATACAGACCCAGTATCTTCCCAGGAAAACCAGTCAACAACCCAAGGCCAAACTTAAATGGTGGTCCTGAGCCCATGGGCAGAAGGTGTGGTGTGGCTCCCAGGGGAGGATGGTCAGGTCAAGTAAAGCAAATTTGTGCAGTCAGGGCCTGATGGACACCAGGGAAGGGTACCATCAGGAACCAGCTAAGCCAATGGTTTTGATTGGACAGCCTCTTGTTTGCACAGGAAATCAGAGGGAGATTTCTAAGCCTCACTGAAATTTCTGCCCATCTTGCAATACTTATATGCTCAAAACAAGCAGTCACTCTTTAGGAAAAAGTCAAGTTTTGTCCTACTGAGGGCAGTAATAAAATTCCCATTGATTGCAGTGGGGTCAAGGCTTTACCTTGCTGTTTCTTTTCCTGAGCTGCTGTTTTGAAGTCCAACATGGTAATAAAAATAATTAGAGGAAGTACCACAGACTCTTTTTCCAAGTCTTTTCTGGAAATCATATGGATCCCTCCTATATCAGTGCATTTTATACTCCCTACTTTGACCCTTGTGTCAGGCTAATAGCTTTATGATTAAGAGTCAGATAAACCTGTTCCAGAGTGCATCAATATCACTCCCTTTCGGCCAGAGGTCTGGGTCAGCGATGTGAGCATGAAATATGCCTTTCCTCCTGACCTGCTGATGGAAAAATGTGCTACTGCAGGACTTGCTGGTCTGAGTTAAAGACAGCCTAGCAAATGAACCAGAAGTGGGGTCCTTCCCATAGCAATTCTTTAACCCCAAATTGTTTGACCATCTTTATCACAAACTTTTACTGCCAATAGTTTTACCTCATCTGTTTCTGGAAATGGAAAAATACTGTTAGTGTCTTCTTGTCATAGACCTGGGGATTTGTGGTTGTTTATTTTTTCTTGAGAAGAATAAATAAATGGGGACAGTGTGACTAGTAACATGCCAAGAGTTTAAACACATAAAATACATAAGTTAGTGCTTTCAATGTTTTTCTTCTCTGCGGGTCATCATTGTTCAGTGTTCAGAAAGTAACTGCTCCTAAGACTATCTTCTGCTCTGGTCTCAGCACCCCATGTATGCTGGCAGTCAGAAGTATCAGGCCATCCATCTTGTAGCTAGGAGTTATGAAACTGACACAATGCCTGGGATTTAGGTGTCTACCTAAATTCAGCAGTGAATGCATATGTGCACTAGCTTTCTAGTCCATAAGCTAAGAGATCCTTAGGGAGCTCTTCAACTGACTGTCCAGTACAGTTGGGATTCAGTTGCCTAGTCATGTAATGTCTGGTGAGCTTTTGGATGCCCCAGGGTATTTCACCTGGGACCATTTGCTGCTTTTGAAGGACAAAGATTTTCTGTAGGTCTTGCACCCAGCCTCCCCTGATTCTGTCCCAAGTATCCTAGAGCATCTCCAACAGCTCTAGACATCTCTCTTTAGGACAGTGAATGCCTCTTTTGTTTATCTTAGGATAAGGTGAATTTCTCTCTTGGCTTCACTGACTGTATTGGCTAGGTCTCCACAGATTACTCTGAAAGCTTAAGATGACCTTGGCTCACAGCAGACATTTAAATTCTGGTGCCATTCTGTCTGAAGCCTACCCCTTGTGCCCCTACATAAGAGCTCCTGAATTTTCAGGATCACAATTAGTATTTCTCAACATGCCCTGGTTTAAGGACTAATTATTTGGGTCAGTTTGCCTCTCTAATCACACTATATAGTGGTGCTGGTGTTCTCACATGGAGCCTTAAAAGGGATTTAAGGTGTGGAGGAACCTGCACTGACAAAACACAATAGAAATCAATTTAATACCTCATGAGTTTTCTTTTTAAACAAACTCACTGGTCCAGGGGGTTTTGTTCATGCATTTGGCAACTTGCTCAGTAGTAGCTTTTGGAAGATCTAATGTGCCACAAAGAAAATATATTTTTCTAATTAGGATTATCTGTTAATTCAATCATTATCTTTGTTTATAAATGCCAAAACCTCACTGAACCTTAATTTCGCTAGAGGACCTTTCTATTACGATACAATATTATGGTACTATAATATCTAATAGAATACTATTCATATCTTATACAGTATTGCAGTGTCTTCACAGTAGCAGCCTTATGTTAATAGACATTATTACTCCTTCAAAGTTGTATAACTCTGTCAGTGTGACTATAGTATCTAATAGAATGCTATTCATATCTTATACAGTATTTTGCAGTGTCTTCACAGTAGCAGCCTTATGCTAATGGACATTATCACTCCTTCAAAGTTGTATAACTCTGTCAGTGTGTTGCTCCGTATAGTTTATTTGTCCTAATTTGTGAAGTGCAGAGGAATTAGTGGTAGTTGCACAATCTCTGTAGGTACCAGATGGTGTTCAGCTCAGAGACTCCTGAGCAGTTAACGTTTTTCCGTAGAACAAAGGAAAGGCTCCTTTCCTGCTTTCCACTGAGAAGACATGAAACTGCTCTCTGACCACAAAAAGGAGCCAGAATTGCAGTAATGATCTCCTCCTCAGACTAGCTAATAGCTCTGTTGACAAATAGCAAGCCAGGTTTATATTTATATACTCTTGTTACTTTACAGATCAACAGAGCTTGGCAGTCTTACAGAGGAGACCTCAGCTTTTAGGTTTTATCTTTGTGTCATTTTTCCCTTCCAGAGTTGACACATAGGTGGCAAGACACCATTGTATATGTATTTATATATGTGAATTAAGTTTTTTTAAAAAATGTATGCTACTGCACTTTATTGTTTGGAAAATGACATATGATATTAGTATCAAAGATCTCACAGCAATGCACGTACCCAGGGGACAGAGTCTAAGATTCAGTGTGTAAATTTAATTTGGTCATTTCCTGACTTGTGCTTGGCTGATGCCAACCCATTCGCTTTCTCATAAAGTTAGTATTTATAGAGAGCATGTACAAACATAGACTATTTTTCATTCAATTTTTTTTTTTAGTTATTTTGTATTTTACCACATCTGTTTTTACTGAAATCCTTTTGGCATAATTGACTCATGTTAAAAAAAATTAAATGTCTTATTTTTCTTTATCCATTAAGAAATCTTTGCTTATACCCTCCAGAGTTATTAAGCTAGAGCAAATAAAGACATTTCAATGGCTGTATGAAAGCTGCTTGTTTGCATGCATTTGAGAGAAGCAGCAGTAGAACCATTTCCAAATATCAGTGACTGTGGTGATTTTAGCAAGACAGCCTTTTGGTAACAGTCTTGTAGAACTAAAATAGACTTGACTCTCAAGAAAAGACAAACACTATTAGTTCCATTTGCTGCTGTATGACACCTGGAATGTTTTGTACGTTTTTTACCAATTTTACATTTCATTTCTGTCTGTTTGGCAATGAGCCACTCAGAACCACTCCTACCATTTTAATGCTGCAATAGCTATTGGAATGGTTATCACGTGCCCTCTGCTCCCTCCTTTAGCTCCAGGAGGGAATTTCCAGTAGGAATTAAGGATCAGGTTTAATTTTTGACTCTTTCTGTCTGCTTTGTCTTCTTCCTTTCTGACACAGGACTACTTCTGCTTGAGCTTTAGGCCAACTGTCTCATGAGTAAAAAGTTTCTAGTTGTTTTCCTGTGCAGTTCATGAGAAGAGCTGAAGTAGGAGATACAGACTTAGCATCCAAACAGAGCCTATACTGTACTTTTACAGTTTCTGGAATAACCCCCAACTTCACTAGAGTTCAGCTTCTTCAGCAAAACTTAGCTTTTTGGTGGCCAAATTCTCCCTTTGGAGGTACATGTAGTTTCTTAACTTCTTAGAGAAATCACTTGCAAACTCATGACAGCTAATTCTAACCCTAATTATTTTTATTAGAATTTTGGACAGTAATTGTGAGGGAATAATATCAAAAGCTGCGATTCAGATGGTAAGGGTTAGTTCTTGCATATGGTTGAGGGGGAAGAGCAAGGCCTAAGTAAATGTTTTCCTTTAGGATAGTGACCTATGTGGAGTCCTTCCCTGGTATCTAGTCTCTCCTACCTTTTAAACTGATGTTGTTCTTAACTCCATACATAAGCATGTGCTTTGATAAGTTGAGGAATGGATTTAAATGGTTGGTGGCACTGCAACCTAAAAGAGCAACTTAGCTTCTACACACATTAAACAAAAAAATGTCTGATTTGTTTCAAAGCAGAAATGGTTAACTGGGAAAACACAGCCATGCACCACAGGCTCTCTATGTGCAAGTGCTTTAATGACCCCCAACTTTTAAAAATTTGTCAGACATAAAAGCAGTACTAATCCGATTAGTAACTGTGATTGAGTAAATCTACTGTAAAAATGGACCGTGCCCTGTTTTGAACATGATACCATGCTGGTCATTTGAGAACTGCCACTGTGAAACATAAAAGTCTCTTTGATGGAATATTTATTTCATGAGTTAAAAAAAAAAAAGGATAATATAGTATTGTTTGTTTGCAAAATGACTAGTAAAATTTTATTAGCCAAGGAGCCAATATTCAAAACAGTCAAGAAAAGGCTTGTGCTGTGCAGTAAGAGAGAGATGAAAGCTCATCAGAGAGGAAATCAAGTGGTTAAGTCCAAGAATTGCTCACTCTACTTCTTTTAGCTGCAGTGCCCTGTAAGAATAAAAGGAAGACAAGTATTTTGGAAAACTCTATTTGCTAAGTTGAAAATGTCAGCACTCTGTTGTGTGGCCTTGCAAACTCTCATTGAGCTTTCTATCTGCCCTCCAGAATATTTCTGCATGTCACTTTGGCAGTCACAGCTACTAATTTTAAAGCAGAGAAGCGTCTTCATTCCTTAGGGCTCACATGGACTGCAATTAGTCTTATTATAAAATGCCAAAAAATCTCTGGCAGCTAAATTAAGGTCCAGGGAAGTGTCCACACCACTGATGAATGAGTTCCTTGAAAAGAAGTAGGGGTGGGCACGAGCCACGACATTTGGATCTTGATCCAGGTCTGGAAAACCCAAGGATTGTGTTTTGGCTAGGTCCACTATATATATAGAAGGAGATCAGCAGTGGCATTTGTATCCATATTTCATTAACTGTTTATTTTAAGCACATGCACATGTATGCACACGCACAGTTTACAATTGTTGTTCAAACTTCAAATAGAACAATAAATAATATTGCATGTAAAACATCTCATTTTTCATTCGCCCACATGTAGTGGTATTTCCTTTCTGGTCAGAGTGTCTAAGAGATCTTGAGTCAGGAATGCTTGACCAGCCCCTCTTGCTCCAACACTAATGTTCTATTTACCTAATTAAATATTAGCTCAAGCTGTTTGCATAGTGGAACATGCCAGCAAGTGAGAGAGAAAAAACCCACTTTCTTAAGCCAGAAAGTGCATTTTTCAAACATGAGATTCAGTTTATCACCCCAACTGAAAAGATTTTCATTTTTTAAAGAAAAATGAATTTGACTTGTAATGAAGGGCTTTCATTTTTTTTCACCAAAATGAAAAAAAAAAAGAAAAAAAAAAGGATATATGGAAAGCTTCATTTGTCCTGCAACAAGTCTTTTGCTTCATGTTCAATTTGCAGTTGCAGGGGACTGAAGCCCGGACCTCCCTCTGCTCCCACAGTCCTGGACCTGCACCTTTCAGTGCCCAGGGAAGTTTCAGCACCACCACGATGCGATACAAAAATTCCCATTGAGAAATGAGGATGTGTCCTGCTCCTTACATGGAGCTGTGGAGGAGCCATGGTGATGCCAAGGGACCTGTGCCAGCAGGGCAGCTTGAGGGACCCACACATGGGGGGTGACCAAGGGGCACAGGGCAGGGGCAGCCACAGAGCCCATTGTCCACAGCCATGCTGCTGCTCTCTCTCTTTGGGAAGCCAGCTTCAAATGGCGCCCATGCCTGCAAGATCTCACCATGAACCGATTTGCTCCTGGATCCAGGCAGCAATTGGGCACCTGTGAGAGAAATCCCAAGTGCGAAGTCCTGCTGCACTGGGAAGGGGAGCGGGGGAAACTCCAAACGCTGCCAGTGTTCACTAGTGAGGGTTTAACCTCTGGTTATGGGAAAACCCTCTGCAATGAGTTTTGCTGAACACTCGCTGTGAAATCTGCATTTCTTTGAACAAGTTTCCTGAGCTTACAACTTAAAAATGGTTGAAGCAACTTTTTTTGATTATACACTTGTAACAAATACAGGCAATTTAAAATTTCCCCTCCATAAGCTATGCTTTGCTCATTGAGGAGAAATAAAAATAGACATTTTCAACTATTTTAACCAATGATTTAAGCTCTTCATATTTGTACATATGTATGTGTGTTTGAGGATGTATAGATGCATACGTATACTTTAAAAATGTTTTCAAAGAGCATGCCTACTAATAAAGATAGATCTGTGAAAATTAAATAGGAGGCTAAAGGATATTTTATCTAGGCTGGGATAAACTTTCTAAAGGGTAAATACAGGTCATCTTTGTTCCAGCCCCTTGATCCCAACCCCAACAACCTGCATTTGTGGTGTATATTTTTTTCTAGTTTGAATCCTAACTGAATTTTTGCTAACAATTCAACAGGTGCAAACTCTAAAGACAAAAATAACTGTGTCACCAGAATGGTTTATTTTGATAATTTTCCTCATCAGATCCTGCTGTAATAGTGGCACTGTAGAGACACTCGGCTTATGCATATGAAGGAAGCTAAAAAGCCATTTCCTAGGGCTGAAAGAATGGGTCATAAAAAGACAGATTAGTGCCTGGAAGGGTTTGCATGCTGCTCCTCAAAACCCCAGACAAAAATCTAGTACAATTACTTTCTTTTAAATATAATATGATCCACTCTGTATAAAAACCCAAAGGAAACAGTGACCATAGCACACACCTATTGAGATTCTAAAACAAATCTTTGATGTTCAGATAGTTAATGTATGACATAAATTCTCTATCAAGCAATTATACACATTCATAAGAATATGGAGTAATAAATAGATGGTATTTTAGTGCATGGCAACTACAGTGGAGTCAAGTTTAGAAATCTGAAGGAGACTGCAAAATAGTCACAGTAATTTCTGATATCCATGAAATATTATGTCCTAAAAAAAAGGGGCACAGATCAGGCCCATTAAAACACAATATGGATTTTCTCACCAGTATTTTACATCCTGGTGCAAGTTGAACTTGAACCACTATTCTTTAACACTTACAGCTTGTTCTATTCCAGTATATTTCAAAATCAGACTGTTTGCTAGAAAAAACCCTGTTTGTATTGAAACACAGGAACTGTGTATTTTCATCCTCTAAACTAGAAAATCTCAAATGTACAGTGTCCCAGGCTGCTTGTTAGGGATGATGGTGTGTGTAGAGAGAGAGCCATAAACAACTCTTTGTTTCATTTCCAAACAGTTTTATAAATAGAGCTCACTTACGATCTCATAAACTTCATTCTATCCCGAGGCCTTTCTGTGTAGCTTCATTTACACGCACACAAATTGAGCATTTAAGAGGTTTACTTTAGTTTGATAATGATCTATTAGGACTGATTATAAAATTAAAAAAAAAAAATCAGGTATCTAGTACAAATATCCTTTCACATTAACAACACATCACCTCATTTCACTGTGGTCTCATTTCTGGATGGGTTATCAAGCTCATAACATTATTCTAGGGCAAAGAGACTTGCCTTGTAACAATGTTTTGGAGCTTATACTCTCTCAAAAATAAAGAGCAACAGATCTGGAGCTTTTTTGGCGAAGATCCTTCTCAAGAGAGGCCATAGTTGTAAATCAGATGAGATTTTACACTTATGTATGTACATGTGCGTATGTGTGTGGGTGAGGAACAGAGGTGGAAGGACAGTATTAGTAGTGGGGACTTACACCATCCTGGTCATTTAAAAACTGCATTCAGCATGTCACTGGTTATTATTTAGGCTTCTTTGTTTTCAAGCTGTGATATACCTCAGATAACAATTCCTGATCCCTTGCCCACATTCCTTTCTTTTAAATTCCTCCCTAGGCTTCTATCTTACAAAACATTTTGCATCCTCCTAACCTTACATGTGAAGCAAATGCCATTCCCTCTGGTGTGACCCTGGCTTCATGACCACAACTTGGAGGGTCCCCTGTGCTTGGCAGCGGAAGGGGTGGTTGTCATCACTGCCACTGCATTGCTGTTCCCCAGCAAGATGAGTTGAGCTGGGGAGAGAAATTGGGAATGAGTACATTGAGGACAATTCTGGTTGCTGCCTTACACCAGCATCTGAGGTTACCCTGCAGGGTCAGCGAGGGAGAGGCAAGAGGAACATGACAAATAATAAGTATATCCCAGACACTTCATCTGCTGTCACTGCTAGTGCTGCCACCCAGAAAAGGGCTGTCATAGTGGTGGTGACTTAAAATGGCTGGAAGGCGTCCAAGGGAGCAGGGAAATTTACTGGGGAAGAGAAGCAGTGCTGCAAGGAAGAAAGGAGGAAGGACTTCTGGAAAATCTCTCTCTCCTGCCAAATATGCCAAATAGCACTTTATTGCTCTGTTCCTCTATTACTTTTCTCCTAAGCTTCTCTGTGATCAGTAACCCAAAGCTATTCTCCAGCAAAGGAACAAAAGGGACGTCCAGTCACCCACCGCTGTCACAGTGCACCCTCCAGGCGTTGAACAGGTGGTGGAACTGGACTGTGCTTAATCCACAGCATGATAAACTAAGGATGTAAACAAGGCTAGATAAGTAGAGAGAGACAATAATTTGATATGCTTCCTCGTGCTATCAAGAAGAGGAAAAATAAGATCCACAAAATCTTTTTCATACCTAAAGAAGGGCTTACATGCCTGAAAGTTTGTGGCTTTATTTGGCAATTATGTCAACCAGTCTAATAGCAAAAATATTGACCTCTCTTTAAACTGTGCCTCACATTTAATATAGACTGACAGTCCAATATCAGCAACACCTGAAGTGCAGAAAAAGATAAATGCCATATTACAATCGCTAAAGTAAAAAATGAGTGTGTGACCATTGTACTCGTCTCTCTGTGACTGTCAGTGGCGCAGACCACAATGGCTGGTTTTCCTCTGGGAAGTCCAAGACACCCATTACATGACTGAAATAACAGGAGACAACACAGATGCAACAATTTTAGTTTCTATGCCAAATCCAGATCATTTTTAAAGTCCCGACTAACATTTTTTTACCCAAGCTTTCTGCTCACAATTTATTTCAGGTATGATGTTGCTGTTCTCTGGCATTGCAAGGAACCCACAAAAGTATCACCCCAATTGGGTTCGTCCATAGATAGGCAGTTGTATGTATTTATAACCAGCACAAATAATTATGGTTGAGAATATCCAGTCAGAAAAAGTAAAAAGGAAGGGTAAAAATAATTTTAAAATAATGTTTAGATTGAGTTCTTTTTCGTTTAGAAACTTTACCTCCAGACAGTCATTCCCAGAGAAGGCTGCAAAGGTTTACTGCTAAAAAATGCCTGGTTCTGTTAGCTATTCACATTTTATGAGATCTACAATGTCCTTATATGTAACATCAAAAACTGAGTCAGTCCCTGCATGCGGTTTGTTCCCACACTTGAGACGAATACCTTCTAAAGAAAGTCACATTTCGCTGCTGCCAAAGGAGCCAGCCTACTAATACAGCAATAGGACTCCACTGTGGATAAATACACGGTCAAGCCCCAACGCTGTTTTCTGATTAACCTACAGTGATCTAAATATCAATTAGCTCTAAATATCACTAAGTATTGCATATCCTAAATATCTCCTGATTTCTTATTTGCTGAAATCCAAGTTAGTTGATAAGCAGTTCAAGAACAGGAAAGTCTTAGGATCATAGAATCACAGAATCATAGAATGGTTTGGGTTGCAAAAGACCTTAAAGATCATCTAGTTCCAACCCCTCTGCCATCAGCAGGGACAAAATCCTGTTTTTCTCACAGCATTCTTTTTGCAGGAGGAGAAGGATGGAAGAAATAGGAGGAGGTTTTAGGTTTTGTTCTTTTTTTGGGTAGTAACCACTTTTTTGGTCATTGTGTATTTCTACAAGGAGTGTATAACTGCTTGGAGTACTGAAAAGACATTTTAATAAGGGAGAACAACAAAAAAATAACAAAGATGAAAACTGTAAATCCACCATCACTGAAGTTAAAGATGTCTTCTCGGTACTTTACACAGAGATTACAAATGCCAAAAGCATGTAAACTCAGGTATTTATCTTATTTTCTGATTCCACTCTGTAAATTCAGCCCCAATAGTCAATCACAGTCTTAGTTCATAAACCAGCACTATCTCAATTTCTCTGCTGATACAGCTAATTTGGTCTGACATATTTCCTTCTTGGAGGCTGAATGCCACCCTCAGCACCAAGTTTACGGAGATCTCCAGCCCCTCAAACACAGGCATCTCCTCCTTCTGGGCTGCCTGAAACCCTGGGGCTTTTCCCCATCCGTTTACTCTCCAGCCCTGAGAGCCGATCACAGAATCGCCTAGATTGGAAAAGACCTTTAAGATCATCAAGTGCAACCATTAACCTCACACTGACAATGTCCCTGACTAACCCATGTCCCTCAGCACCATGCCCACACCACTCTTGAATACCTCCAGGTATGGGGACTCCACCACATCCCGCGGTGCCGGAGCTGCTGGCCAGGCAGCAACGCGCAGAATGTGATAGGGGCCCCTTCCATCCTTTACGGTCTCATTATGTTTTGAAGGAAGGTGACACTTTGGGTTTGGGGTTCCCCCCCAGCAACCCCCCGCGCCACCTGGCCACCACCAGGCCCCAGGTGTGTCCGGCAGGTGGCGCTGTCCCCCCGCGGAAGCGGCCGGCGGGGGGGGCGGGGCGTGCGGGGGCTCGGGCCGCGCTTCCCGGGCGGCCCCGGTGGCTCGGCCTTCCTTGTCCCTTTGTTACAGCCAGTTCCCATACCCACCCCACCCAGAGCTGAGCATCGGGCCCATTTTTTAACTTTTAAAAAATCTATCTTATGCTGTAGCAGCTAATGCAGCTGCCCGCGTGTCTGACCGAGTCTAACAAAACTGATGCAACAAATTTGCAACGTTTTTTTTTCCCCTTAAGGAATGTATAGACATCACTTAGAAGAATACTTACAACATAAGAGTGAGAAAATAACAGCAAACTGTGTGTCTATTTTTTACAGAAATAATGTCTAGTGTGACATCATTTTCACATTTCTGGAAATTGTTACCTGACACTTTAAAGCTGCTAAAAAGAATTTTTTTATTTTATTTTATTTTATTTTTTTATTTATTTTTTTTTTAAAAAAGACCAGTAATTCTGAGGTATTCCAACTTTCAGAATTAAGATATCCAGCATTTTCTAAAAATTAAGCATATAGCATCTCAAACTGAAAACCCCAAATTACTGGTTACTTTTGAAAAACTAAGCCCACAAGTGCCAAACATCTTACTGCCATTGTGTTCACTGATAAATAAAGTAGCTCTTATTGCCATCTGAAATATTTTGGCCTTCAAAGCAGACACAATTATGCTGTCTCATGAAATCATAGCCAACAGTATTTATTCAAACCTTCGTTTATTTTCTGGACAAGCCTCAAGAGATCTGTGTTTAGGTTTGAGTGTGAACAACCACCCAACTGGAGAGTGTCGTAAGAAGCGATGGTCAGACTTGGTTTCAGATTCAGACACCTTCAGAGCTCAAGGAGGAAGAAGAAAAGAAAGGTGATTTGGACATGGTTTTAATTCACCCCTTTGTACATATGGGCCCACAAAGATTTTTGGATCTGGATACAAGTGTCTATGAAATGCGGGAACTTTCATATCCGGGCTCTTGGTTTGGTTTGGATCTACCTCTCTGCTTTGAACTGTTGGGGTGTTTACTTGAAGCTTGTCCAACCTCTCCACATCTTTTTGAATTTGGAAAACTGAGCTGGAAATGTGACCAATCACCTTATTTTTTGTGGTATTCGATGATTTCAGTTCTCAACAGAAACTAGAAATGAAAGCTGCATGTTTCAAAACTTCTGGCACTTCAACTGGCAATTACTGTTAAAAGGGCAAAGAGGTGCAGATGCAAGTATGCCTGAATGGTTATTGGTGCCTCCTCCCTTCTTCTTTCTTACACAGAGTATCAATAGTGTGAAATGTTCTTATATGAAAAATGATGTTAGAAGGGGCAATATTAAGACACAACATCCCCATAGGTGCTTCAGTAAGTAACAGATTTTCCTACTCCTGGATTCACACATCCTTTCCATTTTGAACAAGAAAGTTAGACAAGACTTAAGAAACAGAAAACTGCTTTTCTTATACGTGCCTCTAGTTTTCTGTAGTTCTAGGCACTTGAAATAAAAATCCACTTGCTTCAGAGAGGTTTTTAATCTTCTTCTATTTAATATTACCTGAATTTTAATGGATTGTTTATTCCTTTTCCACCTACCCCTTTAAAAATACAATTAAGTAAAAGTAATCAGAGCACGTGTACTGGTCTTTGGCTTCAGAATCCTTCCATAAGTACACGTGATTTTTATTTGAATTCTTACTCTTATTTGAATCCTTATTCTGTATTAATTGTCCTACTGAGTTAATGCTCATAATCAACAAAGCACGATTTTGAAAGTAACTGGTGATCTGGTATTGTTTGAATGTTTAATTAAAATCTAGCTTTATTCACTGTGCGATTTCATGTTGTCATTTCACCCCCTACATACTTTTGAGTTGTCTTAATTTATTGCAAGTCTATTTGTGTCCACAGCTCTCTTTAAATCTGTTTTCTAGCAGTGGGAATCCACTGCGTTCCCTTAAAATTGCACCAAAGCAAATATTTGCACAACTGGAACCTAAAGTATATGCAGGTTTTCCTTATTTAATGTATAGAACAAGTTAGGGACAAAAAAGTGAAAATTCTGTGTTTACATGGTACTAAGAAACCTGCATGTATCAAGTGAGTGCAAAGGACCGTGGACACGTGCAGAGGGGGCAATGACATGCACAGATGCTACTTATAGTTGTGATGCTCAGTCATTTTTCAGATATAAAGTTAATATTAAAAAAACCTCCCTGAATTAACTCTGTATAGCAAATCTCTGCAGACAGCAAACTGCACTTTCTGATGTCAAAGAGCAGGTAGTTTAGCATCTTTTGGACTTGCGGAGTAACTACTGAAGAGCTTTCTGGGAACTTTTCCATGTTACTGATGCTACATACCTCTCACAAAGTAGTTGAATGATGACTACAATAAGTCAAGGATAGTAGCTAGAAATATAAGAAACAGGATCACAGCTTAGTTCTCTTCTAAAACAGAATAAATTACTTGATGCTTCAGGGTGAAGAGCTTTAAATTTGCAGACTGGATTTGCTTGAGCTGACAGACTTTGAAGAGCTTGACCTGTAACTTGCATGCTCCTGTTCCACTGCCAGCCCAGCCCCATAACTCACCCTGAGAGAGCGTGACAGCCTCACCTATAAAATTATGTCCTCTCCTCACTGGCGAGCTCAGGATTAGTCTCCTTGAAAATGCTAACCAAGGTTTGAAGGTATCACATGGCTGCTTGGGATAGCAGTGGTGATGTTTGTGGAACCATTCACTGTCTCAGAGCTAATCTCCAGGATAATTTAGATTAACCTTACAGATCTCTGGAAACCCCATTGGCCGTGATGGACTACCCCTATTACATCCCAGCTCAATCTTAAAGGTTTAACCCAAGCTGACACCACAATGTTATATCAAAAGCTTTAAACTGATATATATCTAAATAACCCTCCAACCTTCTCCAATTAGATTTTACCTTTCGCTTTAAAGTCTTTTCACCCCGTCATGAAAACACCGTATCTACTGTGAATAATGCTAACCAGAGAAAGTGGGACATCTTGACATCTTCTTGTGTTTACCTTGTCACAAGATGGATCACTGTGGCAAATAGATGGGATGTATCAAAAAGCTGCCCCTCCTCACGTTCGGGAAGGTTTTGAAATTGATTGGCCTGGAGAGGAAAGGGAGCAGGGTTTCTTACCTTAGGAAAGGTACCTCTGGCATGGGAAGCCAAATTATTCTCTGTTAGTGAAAGTATTTATAGCCATCATTACAACTTTGACTGTGGAGTACATGGCCAAAGGCCATTGGAAGAATAGAGAAACATGAACTAAAAGCGTAATTCCAGTCTGAAGCTGGAGTAAAAGAAATAAATCACAGTAAGTAGAATTATTAAAAAAAAAATAGCCTGTCAAAAATTATGCAAACAACCTTTTGGGTTTTTTTTTTTTTTTTTTGAAAAGGTGCTCTGCTGCAGGGAGAATGGTGTTTAAATCTCAGGGATTTTTGCATAGCAACCAGAGTAATTCGCAGGATGTGCCTCCAGCAGAGGCAGCTGCCACCAGTTGTACTGACCAGCCGTCAGGTCCCTCCCCAGCACAAGGCAAGGCAGAAGGACTCTACAGAGAAAGTCACCAGCAAGGTCTCAGCCTGTGCTGACCCTGCAAGTTCTGGGGCCACGAGAGCCTCTTCTTACCTATAGACTGATTTCTAATGGCTCACCTGACCCGACCTGAACCATCTGAGCCTTCTCACTTCCTGTTGAGTATTCACCACCAACAGACTCAGGACAAAGACAACTGGGCAGAGTCACGCAGCTGTTTTCTGCTAGGGATATGGAAAATGTCAGATTAAATAAAATTCCTTGAGGGGGAGGAAGGTGACTGGGTGTGGTGTAATAATCTCTTTAGGTAAAAGAGGTGCCCCCCATCCCTTTTTTGTGCATGTGTTAGACTGGACGACACTATAGAAAAGATGAAATCCCTCTGAAAACAAAAGATTACCCAACTTCTTGGCACTGTTCAAGCTGTTCCTGCTCTCCCTGGGTCATGGCAGGTAAGTTTTTAATTTTTGGTAATTTTGAACAGGTTGAAGACCAGTTATAGAATAAAGAAAGAATTATGAACCCGAGAAAGGCAGGTCAACCATTATTTATTTCAGCAACTGTGAAAGTTTTTACTTCCAGCCTGCATTTCAAGTTCTAGTGTCAATGATGGAGCAATAAAAGCAGCTGCAAAATAATGATGCAAAAAGGCCATGTGTCTTATGGTTTATGTACAAGACAGAAGTTGACAGAACACTGAAGCCTATAACTCTCTGGGAGGCACCAGCCTTGGGAGAACATTTTTTTTCAGTTTCCATGTTGGTTTTACCCTGAGGAGTACTTACGGGATTGTTTCTCTGGTCTCTATGATTTCACAATTATGCAATCTACCTTCAGGGATATGATCTCTTGACTCAAAAATAAAACAAAGATTTTAATAGAAATTATTACAAAGGTACAATAGAAAAATGGACTTAAGGAGAAAACATGGACATTTCCAAGCTTTCCTACAAAGGTGGCTAAACTAAGCCACACATTTCTTCTACTTAAATACAGAGCAAAAGGTGAAGTAGACAGTGATGTGACCCTGAGCCCTTGTAAAGTTATTCTGGTTGCACAAAGCAGGTTTCAGCATAGCCTTGGAGGCTAAGGGATTGGATTGGACAGGGGAAAATCCTCCAATGTAGTGATCATCAGCTCTTTTTGTCCATGCCCCATCAATCCTAAGGAATCAATCCTATGTGTAGTACATTAGATTTAGGAATCCTCCAAGTAGTATAAATTCTCTCTGGTGTTTTCCTTAGATATGCCTGCTGTGCCCAGAACTGTAACACTTTGACTGTGGTAATACAACCTAGGAAGAGAGCCCCTGTGTTAGCCCATTAAATAATTAAGTCCATTAGCTAATAAGCTCCAAGAAGAACAGGTGCAAGTCCATGTAAAAAGAAGTGGTTTGGATGGTTGGCTTAATTTTTATAACTCACAGATTTGTTAGATGTGGTGTTTGACCATGCTCCTTATATGTAGCTGGTTCATTCTCCACTCTGTCCTGTCACCGTCTGTTCCCAGAAACAAACCATGGATGAACAACTCCCAGTGTCCACCAGGATACTGCATCTGCTCTGGTGTTAGCTGTAGATGCCTTGTCTTCTCATGCCAATGCAAAACGGGTGGAAAACTGCTCTAAGGGAGCAGCTACAGATTCCTTCAAACAAATTGCTCTGAAGTTTTGCCTTTTTGGCCTGCTGGTGGCTCATTGTCTGGGAAGCTGGGTCATGTCCTGCTCTCAGCTCTTACACCCAGCAGATGCTTTCAGGGCAAATGGAGATCCAAATTCTCCTTCCATCTAAGGTGTGTAGATAACCACTGTCTAATTAGCTATCAACTGTTTGAGGGACTGGGTGGTCTGCTCCTTCTTTCAGACACTAGGTGACATAATGGTCCTAAATAAAAGGCCCTTTAAAAGTTAAACTTACTTTGGTGCATGTGTTTCATAGAGCTGCAGAATATTCTGAAAACAATGAACACACAAAAAAATCACAGAGCATTTTCTCTCATGGGTGTGCACGCACATCCCAGTTAATGTAAAACAATATGAAGTCTTACAGTGTGAAATGGCATGGGAAGACGTAGCAGGAGAGTCTTTCTCTGTTTAATTTTCCAAATCAAAAGAGGAGATTTGTCCCAAAGGTATGATGTACAACTGGCAGGAATCAGGCAAGACCCCAGGATCTGTGCAAGATGAATGATCTGAATGGATAATGAGGTTGTTTCCTCCTGTTCTCATACAAAAATAGCCTTATTTCAGGAAGTACTGACCACTTTTCTTTCCTTATGTTTCAAATTCAGCTCCAAACAATACAGGTACTAAAAATCAACTAACCACTTAATCTATTTAGTCTAGGTATGGTTGTAAATAAAGTGATAAATTCAACAGTCAGTATAACTGATGTTTCTAACTGCACTTACAAGCATCGTTCCCATTGCCTGCCCCAGGGATCCTCGCTGCGGTGCAAGTGATCTCACAGCCATTTCCTTTAGTCTGTGGTGGATTTGGCCTAAATTTCAACTACATTTCTGTTTTTTGTTCTGGAATCACTAATAGTGAATCAAAGAATCAATTCAAATGCTGTGATTTATGTGAGAGTTAAACGCCACTGAAAGGCAGAGTAACTGCTTCTCAAGACTGATTGCAGTTGCGATGTTTGGTGTTTTTCTTAAAAGTCCCAGGGAGAGTTTCATGAGAATCCAGTTACTTTAAATTTAAAATAAACACCAACAAGTTTATAGGTCCTCAAAAATTGTGAAGGAAATGTTAAAAGAGGGGCTTTTTACTGGCTTAGAAGCCAAAGAACAAAATCTTCAAGCCAAAAACCTGAATATTTAGCATTTGAATGAGGGTTTAAAACCCATTGCTGGTTTTAAGAGAACAATTTATGAATGATCGCTTTGGTAATGCTGAATAAAGCCCTGGGTCCTCAGGCTGTATATCCTCTGTGCTTGCTTTGACCTTCAGGAAATGTGGTTTTACTGAAGTTTAGAGACTGGGAAGGGCTTAATCTCATCTGACTTTGGTGATTAGATAGATGTCTATGTCTAACATAGATGCCCTCATTGTAGTAGTCAACCTAAATAATTACTGAGTGACTGCAGCCTGCTGCCAGTTGGGAAGAGCTGTTGGAAAAGTGTCCTCATGGTATACAAGAGGAAAGGGCTCGTAACAACCATGCATCTACAAGCTGAAGCCCTGGCACAAGAACAAAAAACAGTTAAGATGGGATGCTCAGGGAAGAGGGTCAATAGGTTTGTCAGGGAGAATGACCTGAGCACTGTGGCTACAAAATCCCAAGGTGGGCACATGGCTCATGGGGGCATCCTGGGGCCAAACTGTGGGCATTGCAGGTACTAAGTGGGTGTGTTTGTGGTGGCTGTGATCCTAAAGGCAGCTTGTGTCAGGGCTTGCAGATGATCTAGGGGACTCACTGTCTGCACTGACACCAAAACTGCCCTGGGGAACAGGCCCTTGAAACTTTGCAAAGCTGTATCCCTTGGGTCAAAGGCAGGGAAAAACAAAGCTGGCAACGAAGGGGAAAGGACAGGCAACTCTAAGTTGGATGTGGTAAGGCAAAGGAGCTGGGGCTCCTGAAGAGCTATTTTGTACCTGTTGGGCAAAAAGGAGTAGTTTGGTTTGCGATGATTTCATAAAGCAGGTCCCAGGAGGGAGATTCCTGCATTGGGTTGCCTGTTGTGTGGTGGATGAGTACCTCTGGGGCTTGTCGGATGGAAATCCAAGGCACCACCACAGATGCTGCCTGGGGCAGGATTTACCCACCATCAACACTCAACACCAGCAGTTAGAGGACTGCGGTTCTGCAACTGGACTTTTGTTGTTTTAATCTCAGGCTGCTTGCTCAGCCTCTCGTTATTGGATGAGAAGCAAGGAGAAATGGTTCAGATCAATTGCGGTCAAGGCCGTGCATTTACTCTCTGTCATTAACAGCGTAGAGTAAATGAAAAATTTGTTTTGTAAGTAAAACACTTTATGTTTTGACCCAGGTCACATAAAATAGATATGACTGTAGAGTATGAAACAGTCCAAGCTGAAGTGGTAGATCCAGGTAACTGTTACTCGCAGGTCATGTCACCCACGTATTTTGAGTGCTCAGACAGCATAAAAGGCTGTAACTTTCCAAACGAAAGCATTTCACCATAATTGATTAATCTCTTGGCACAGACCTTTTAAAGTGTTTTATTCTCTGGGTGCTATTTTTCATGTTTTGTCTCATTAAAAACTGCGGTCACCCAATCAGCTCTCAGAAACAATGACCTATGACTCATGTAACCATTGACAGACTGTTTTGGAACAACTCACAAAAAGCTAAAATGCATTAAACCACTCAGCTAATATATTGTGCTGGTTTTGACTGCAATAGAGTTAATTTTTTCCATATTAGCTTGTATGGGCTATATTTTGGATTTGTGCTGGAAACAGTGTTGGTAACACAGAGATGTTTTAGTTACAGCTGAGCAGTGCTCATACAGTGTCAAGGTCTTTTCTGCTTCTCACACTGCCCTGTTGGCGAGTAGGCTGGGGGTGCACAAGAAGTTGGGAAGGGACACAGCTGGGACAGCTGACCCCAACTGACCAAAAGGATATCCCAGAGCATATGACGTCATGCTCAGCAATAAAAGCTGGGGGAAGAAGAAGGGGGGGGGGAGGGGGGGAAGTTCAGAGTGATCACATTTTGTCTTCCCAAGTAACCATTACGTGAGGTGGAGCTCTGCTTTCCTGGAGATGACTGAACACCTGCCTGCTGATGGGAGGTAGGGAATGAATTCCGTGTGTTGCTTTGCTGGTGCATGTGGCTTTTGCTTTACCTATTAAACTGTCTTTATCTCAAGCCACGAGTTTTCTCACTTTTACTCTTCTGATTCTCTCCCCCATCCCACCAGGAGGGAGTGAGTGAGCAGCTGTGTGGTGCTTAGTTGCTGGCTGGGGTTAAACATGCATAAATGGAATACAGGGTCAGTTTGCAAGCCATTTGTTAATAGACTAAAGGACTCCCTTCCAACAAAAATAATTTAAAACATGATTTATCCAGCTTCTAGAATAATTCATTCTTTACAGAGTCTCCTCACTGTGAGTTACAGATGTAAAGGCTAGCCTGGCTATAGCTGTGAAGGACAATATTTTTCTTAGAATCATCAGATCATGGTTTGGGTTGAAAGGGACCTGTAAAGGTCATCCTGCAGTGATCAGGGACATGTCCAACTAGATCAGGTTGCTCAGAGCCCCATCCAGCCTGACCTCAAACGTTTCCAGGGATGGGGCTTCTACCACCTCTCTGGGCAACCTGAGCCAGTGTTTCAACACCATCACTGTAAATAAATTTCTTCCTTATATCTAATCTAAATCTTCCCTCATTTAGTTTAAAACCATTACCCATTGTGCTATTGCTAAAGGTTTTTGCAGGTTTTGTATCATTTCTGGTTCCTTATGTGTTGGCACAAGCCTAGCTGGCTGTGGTAACCCGGCCTTCGGATAAATGTAAAGAATCTTCATTAATTTTATTGGTTCAACAGTGGAGGCTCCTTAATGTTGAAGTGTTGGGCATTTTCTGTCTACACAGGAGTTTCTGAAGAGTTGTGGTGATCCTAGTTGAGCAAACTGATAGAGAGGAAGTCCTTCACCTAAATAGGCCAAATGCTGAGGCTGTGATCAAGAAGTTGGCCAAAGGATTGGATTTGACTGGAAGAGTACTGGAAATTACTTTCTCCACCTTCGGTTATGTTGCAAAATCTTTTGTTGTTCTGAGTAGATTCCAGGTCTCATTGCAGAAAAGCGGAAATTCCCACTAACCGCTAAACTAGTTGCCCCCCCTATTTTCCCTGCAGTGCAACTAAGAATATACAGATATCAAGCTGTACAGCAGGAGATTAGATGTTAATCTAGTCCAGTATTCTGTTTTAATCAGTGTCCAAAGTCAAATGCTTATAGAAATGTAAAAAAATAGAGCAAATAGGTAGTGATAAGTCCAGTGCCTGTTTGCAACTCAGTCTTCCTCACCTAGACAAAATATCTGGTTTTCTGATTACCCTCAATAGAGTTTTTTTTCTGTTTGTACAGTGCTTAAACCCATGTCACCACTCAGCATCCATTATGTTCTAGGGTTTTACTAGGGATAAGGTTAATCTTCTTCTATTCATTTTGAATAGAATTACAGATAATTTTAATTGATGCCATCTACTTATGGCATACTGTGTGAGAGCAAACAGTAGCTTCCCATTCTACTTCATACCACACAAGACTTTACAGATTGCCATCCTTGCTGCCTTGATTCCGTCTACTTCAGACTAAGCATTTTAGTCTATGCTGAAGACATCTGATCAGTCATATATCTCTTTCCATCTCAAATTCTAATATAGACATTATGATTCATTACTGGTGCACGTAGCTGAATGTGCCAAAAGGTTTTACTCTCTCTACTTTGAGCTATTGGGACAATCTGATAAAGCTGGCTGCCAAACCAAAAACCTACTTGCCATATTTCTGGATCTGCCTGTGGATTCCCAAGCCTGAAATGCTCCCAGCCTCTCCGCAGCAGCAGAGCACTGTGATGCAGCCTGGGCTGGTTCACTCTGCACCAGTGTCCTAATGGTCACACACATTGCACTGGCACTCTCCTGCTTGCTCATTTACTTCTCTTCATTCACTCTGCTGCACATTTTTGGCTAAAATAGGAGCCAAAGATAACATTGCACCTGCCTGTCTGCAGTGCGTAAATCCTTTTAACCATTACTGATCCCTTTCCTGCCCTGTCCTGGCAGCCGCTGGGCTGGCAGAGTGTGGGCTCTGGCAGCGTTCCCTGACTGCCGGCTGCAGAGAAAGCCCCGACTTGGCGGCCAGTGAGGGCTTGGCCAGCTGGGTTGCCCTGTGGCTCCTCTTGAATCATTTCCACACTGGTGAGAGCCAGTGGGCCCAGGCTGGGGGCCGTGGGTAATCCACAGTGCAGATGTGGTTAGGTGCAAACTGCAGCACACTTTGTAGAGGACGGATGTGACCGGACAGGGGAATACACACGTGACATTATGTTGCTGAGTACAGCTGGGCTTCACTGGCTACACAGTCATAATTTTGCTTATAATTATATTAATTCTTTCTGGTCTTACGAGGATTTTCTTTCAAAGGTCATTCATGTTGTCCAGATATGGTTTTTCTAATGCTTTAACATCTAACTATGATATTATAGAACTATGAAGGATATACTACTGGATTACCTATCAGCATCCATCCTAAATGATGGATATTGTATAACAATATATTTTGAAATGAAATATAAGTCTAAAAAACCCAAACGTTTTTACAATAAGTTCATTATCTTTTTGTTTTAAAAGGTAAAGGAAGTTATAAAGATTCATTATTTTTCACACATGGTTATACTTTAAAACGCATCAGGTGGACAGAGCAAAGTTTCACAGCCAGAAGAAAGTCATTGGCATCCTCTATAAATCAAGCTTTCCTTTCTTTTACTCTCCTGAGCCAGGTGCTCCAAAGGGTTACCACTACAAGTTAAATCTTTCCAATGGGGAAAAATAGCAGTACATAAAAACATGTAACTTGCAAAAAGAGAGAATAAGTAGAACTTTGTACCTTTGAAAACATGTCAAACAGAACCAGAGTTAGTGCTGTTCTTGCAACCTATAAGCTCAGAGCTTCCTGAGATTGCTTTGCAGCTTCTTAGTTGAGACAGATGATCGCTGAAAACTTCCTGGAAAGAAAGTAAGAAAAAAAGAAATGGAAGAGCATATTTTTGAATGACAGTGGTAAAACTGAATTAATTAGTGAGATAATCTGATCACTGTAGGTGTCAATGTAGGTGCAGCTCCGCTTACCTACAACATTCCTAAATTTGGTTACTGTGAAATCTAGATGCAAAAGGGTACCATCATTTCCCATCCCAGAGATATAACTTGCTATTTTTCAGCATATGAAAAGGTGCTTACCAATCATAAACATTACATATATCCTCAGTCCTAAGGAGCTACCGTTTAAGGTAAGATGGAGGAAGCAGAAATACTAACTTTAGGTGTTTACAAGGAGAGTGGCATTAGAAAGGCATCGGAGACCACTTATAATTATGTCTAAATAAGTTTGATTACAAATACCTGTAAATATACATATATTAAATGAATATATTTATTATGTCTAAACATATGTATAAACATCAGTATCTTCTTATAAAATATGTAGAAACTTATACACCCACCATGCCCGATCCTAAATTCTGTGTTGTAAATTCTAAAAATCAAAGGTATCCCATCTGGTTTTACCAGCTAGGAAATTACACAGTCTAACAGAGGGGCTAGAGTTAATCTTCTATTTTAATCTTTGAATCCTGACATGAGGTAAATCTCTTTCTAAACAGATTCTGGAAGAAAAATAAATGGGAAACCTCTTCTTATGAAAAGGCTTTAAGACAAGCTACAAAACATGTCCTGGGGCTTGTTTAGATACGGATGATTCACCTTTGAGTGGTAGGAAGGAGGCAGACTTAATAGCGGCTCACAGTCAGATCCAGCTCTAATTTCTAACTCTATGAGAAGAACAGCAATACTGTATTGGATACTCTTCCATAAAGTCTGTCTGCTCCTCCTCAGAATTGATAAAACAGTACAGAGAAGGTGATAGATCGGTTATGTACAGCTGTAGGAATTTCTGTCATTCTTTGCTATGGTATTACACTGGTGGAGAAGGTAATGCACCAAAACATGTTGAGTTTTGCTCAACTTCAGTGTAATTAGAGTTAAATGTTTGTTTTAATATTCCTTAGTACATGAAGCCAACATATTTTTAATCATCAGAAACAACTAAATTAAGTGTCCTATATAATCATCAACAGAATCAACTCACACACCACCTTTGAAATGAAGACACAGTGGGTAGTCAGATGAGTGAAGGCATGGCAACCAGAAGTGAACCTTGTTTTGATTTTGCCACTGTTAATAAGGAACTGGACCAGACTATTTCTCTGAATTTTCTGATGACATTTGAAAAACATTGTAGACTTTATCTACCCATCTGCTTCTTTCATTGATGAATAGTCAGAGGAGAAAACTTTTTTTGAGTCTGATCTAACCCACAAGCCATGTTCCCTACAACTTTGTTATACCAGCCAGGTTACAGAAATTCTGTAGGCATTTTCTGAAAACTGAGTCTTGTGAAAGGATTCCCTGTCAGAAAATACAAGATCTTCATGGAGCCTTTCACTGTGGGGCTGTTTAGAAAATAGGTGCCTGGGAATACCTACCTAAGCTAGATCAGTGAGCCAAAATAGAGTGAGTCAAACAGCAATGACAATCAAATGCCTCGATTAACTTATTTTGTCTGGTTTCTTGGGCAGGTTAATAAATGTGTTAGAAGAAATATGCATTGAATGGAGGAGATCCTTAGCCAAATGTGTTGCAGTCATACTTATAAAAGTATTAAATAACAGATCAGCCACTTGCATGTCAGCCCTGTGATGATATTATTCTCAAGAAATGCTTCAAAATTGCTTAAGAACTAATTGAATGTTGACTGAAATGTATCTCATAACAAGTCAAATTATTAACTATCATAATGTAAAATAGATAGGGGTCCAAACCAATTCTTGAATAAATTAATGAAACACATAGAGTACTGGCTATATTTTTGCATGAATAAGCCTCCCTTTGAGAAGACACAATTTTCACCTGAAATTCTGCTGTGAACACCAACTGGTTATAGAGATACAAACCCTGTTTTATTGCTGCAAAAATAAATTTAACTTTATAATGAGCAGAATACACAAATCCATGGAAAGGTGCTTTCCTGCTGGTGTTACCTGGCAGAACTAGAAATAGAAGCACTCACCACAGCAGCCTGTGTCATCAGTTTCAGTGTTATGTTTTCTGGGGACGTTATAAAATAGGTGTATATAATTATCTTAATGTTTTTTGCAGAAAAAGAGAAAGGAGGTGGCTGATTTGTTAGCTGGTAGCGTTATACATAAAGCTATGCTATGGCCTAAAAAATATTTCCCAACTATTGTTATTATCTGTAAGGAGACTGGCAGCACAGGCTCCTTACAGTTTACTGGAGCTCAGTAGACACAGTGGGAACGTGTTTAACGCTGAACTGTTACCAGGGTATCATGGAGTGAAGCAACAGCAACTTCTTTATCTGCAAAAGCAATTAGATAGCAGTCTCACAAATGAATTGGTTGCTGAGTGGTGCTCAGAGGAACACTTTCTCTTCACACCTGCTCTGTGTGGCATCTGACAAACAGTAGTGAGCTATTAGCAGTTATTGACATTTGTCAACTCTCTGGTTTTCTAGCAGGAAAACGGAAATGGCAGCAATCATGCCCAATTTAGTTTCTCATGATGTCAGGACTTTGTGGACTCACACACACATCAAGAAGCACCCAGAAAAGGTTTACAGATGTGCAGAAGGCAGTCAGCTATGACAGTGATGTTGCCAATGTTGCACATGGATCAACTAACGATTAAGATATCAAAAGCGATCACCGTAGGTTACTGACAGCGAGCTCAATTGTTTGCACCTGTTTCCCCTGCATTACACATGAGTCTGGAATGGATTACCCTGCCTTGTGCTAGACACATTTCACCTTTCCACACCATGATGTACTCCAGCAACATCTCTGCTAAACATCGTGCAACTCACTTTACCATAAGGACCAGGAAAAAGAATGAGACAATTTGCTGCCTGTTTTCTCTTTGGTGAAAGATTTCAATTGCTATAGTGATTTAACAAGAACTTATTGGCTTAAACAAGAACTTATTGCTTCTCCTCTGCAGAATTCAGGTACTGACTGAAAGTCAGACATCATTCTAGCCGCTTAAATCCAGAAACAGACCTGGCCTTGGTCTTCCATGCATTAAAATTAACTCTTCTTCTTACCATAGTATTTCTAAAGGAACTCTGGGACACTGTCTCACCACCCTCACAGTAAAAAATTTCTTCCTAATATCTAATTTAAATCTTCCTTCTTTCAGTTTAAAGCCATTTCCCCTTGTTCTATCATTAACTGCCTTTGAAAGAACTCCCTTCCCAGCCTCCTTCAGGTACCGGAAGGCCACTATAAGGTCTCCCTGGAGCCTTCTCTTTTCCAGGCTGAACAGCCCCAAATCTCCCACCCTGTCCTCAGAGGAGAGATGCTCCAGGTCTCTGATCATCCTCATAGGAATGATGCTGCAGCCCATCTGTCCCCTGTAGTGATATAGGTGCAGGTTTCACATCGGACTGCAGGTAAAGTGTTGGGATCAGGCAGCTGGAAGCATGCACAGAGTTTTTCAGGAATTACAGTGTGGAATTATCAGCCAGAAATGATGGCTAATTTAGCCAGAAGTTCTTATCAAAAGTACATTGTTGTTGGTGCACTGGTGTGAAGACTGGGCTAAATTATTGTTAAAACCCTTCAAAAACTAGGAAGATATCTTCAGAGAAAGCCAGCATCAAGTCAGAAATGGTTTGCTATGAAAACAGGCTAAATTTATAAAGAACATTCAGAACAAATAGTCCAGCTGTGTTTCAGGTACCAAATTCAGGAGCTGATATGTGCCAGATAGCAATACAACTCTTGCCTGAAGTCAGCAATGAAAAGACATAAACCAAGCCCAAAGCGTCTCACAATGAATAGATCATAAGTATCACATTATTTTCCTATGTAGCACCAAAGCAAATAACAGAATTGCAAATAATTTACTTTTTTGCCACATGATTTTGCTACCTGTCACTTTCTACATGTGTATAATTGGTTATTGCTTCATTATGGGAAGTGTGATTTACCTGAATGAAATAATATAAAATTCCAACTTTAGGGCATTTTAGGTTTTGCTCCATCAATGCGTTTAGCTTACTGTGATTAACACACATTTCTGTTCTGTTTCTTTATTTTGCAATGTTTCTTCTTAATTTTCCTTGTAAACTAATGCAGGTTCCCAGTAAGAAGTGACAGGTCAATGTGTTTCCCAAAATCAGAGAAGTCAGTATTTGTTAGATCATATGGGCATATTTTACATATTATTATAGATATCACACTATTACTAAAGACTAAAATTACAAACATGTAAAATTTATAAACAATATGCAAGTGTTCAGGAATAATCTTAGATATATGGGTAGCATATTTCAGCCCACCGGGGTTGTTTCATTTTGTTAATTTTGCAAAGAAGCTGAGATAATTAAATAAACAAATACTTTCAACAGTTCATGGTTAAAATCCAACACTGGATCAATTTTTTTCTGAAGAAGCATTTGCAGTCAGAACTTGATCCTGTTAAATGGAAAATTGTAGATCCCACAGGACATGGATGGGACATATAAATGACAGGACATTCAAATGAAAAACGAACTATTCTTCTTGTGCTCTTGACGTTTTCTGGTGCATAAATATCAACACAGGCATTCTTTGAACACACAGGAAACACAATATCAGCTTTGAAAACAGATCAGCTATCTTTTAGACAGAGCTTTGTGTCTTATTAGGCTGTTTTTTGGGTTTTGTGTTTTTTTTTTCACCATACATGCTATAAATACCATGGTTAGCAAACACCGTTCTCCATTGCTCTGGCTGGTGTTCACATTGGTTTGGCCTGATGGACAAGGCACTGCCCTGGGACTCAGATGAGCTCAATGCTGTTCCTGACTTTGTGGGAGACTGGCTGTTATAGTATCACTATAGATCACTGTTTTGCAACATACAAATTGAAGATAAAGCTATTAGTCTGCTACATAAGAGGGGAAGAATTGATGAAAAGCCTTACAAAAGTCTGTAATTACTTCTCTCAACATTTATGGAATGGCTGAGGTGGGAAGGGACCTCTGGAGATCATCTGGTCCAACCCCCACTGCTCAAGTGGGGCCACCTAGAACCAGTTGGCCAGGATCATGTCCAGCTGACTTTTGAATATCTCCAAGGATGGAGACTCCACAACCTCTCTGGGCAATCTGTGTCAATGCTTGGTCACCCTCAGAGAGAAAAAGCATTTCCTGATGTTCAGAGGGAATCTCCTGTGTTTCAGTTTGTGCCTGTTGCCTCTGGTTCTGCCACTGGGTACCACTGAAAAGACCCTTGCTCCATCCTCTTTGCACCCTCCCTTCAGGTATTTATAAACATTGATGAGATCACCCTGAACCTTTTCTTCTCCAGGCTGAACAGTCCCAGATCCCTGTCTCCTCACAGAAGAGATGCTCCAGCCTCTTCATCATTTTTATGGCCTTGTGCTGACTCTCTCTGGAAGTCCACATCTTGTACTGGTGAACCCAGAACTGGAGCCAGCATGCCAGAGGAGTCTTACCAGTGCTGAGTAGAGAGAAGGGTAACCTCTCTTGATGTGCTGGCAACTTTGTGCCTTATGCAGCTCAAGAGGCTTTTGGCTACCTTTTCCATGAGGACATACTACTGTCTTGTGTTGAATTTGATGTCCACCACGACCCCCCATGTCCTTTTCTGCAAAGCATTTTTCCAGCCAGTCATCCTCCATTAGGTACTGGTGCATGAGGTTGTTCCTCTCCAGGCGCAGGATTTTGCACTTCTTGTTGAACCACATGAGATTCCTTTCAGGCCAATTGTCCAGCTTGTTGGCATCCCTCTGAATGGTGACATCCAGTTATTAGTTATTTTTTCTGTTATACTGTTTAATGATACTTTCCAAAATTAACTCAATACTTCTTTTCTGCTCTTCATAATGAAATTTTAAATAAATTGGCAAACATTTAATAATTTAGCAGTTTGCTTAATTTATGTAACTCACTTCAGACATATTTGTCACAGCATTTTCTCAGAAATTATTCCTCAGACATGAGAGTCTTTAAGGTACACCTCTGTAATCAGTGGAGCACTGAAAGTTTTTGGCAATAGTGCAATAGCTAATTAATGTCAAAGTATATTCTGTAGAACTTGTTGATAATCTAACATGTCCTTGAGTTTATTTTTCTTTTTTCTTTATATATATATATATATTTTAAATTAAAAGTCACCATGAATTAGAAAGAGGTACCTTAAGGAACAAAAAATACCCATTTTAATTGTGGTGTAAGCTGTCTCTGGACTGGAAAGGCTGATTCTGATGTCATATGTAGACTTCAAGTGCAAAGTCTGCACATGCCATCTTGTGAAATCAGCTGCCATGTCTGAGTAAGCAATAAGTGTTTTGCAAGAATCTCTAGCAGGTGTACAAATCATGAAACAGACCAATTTAGCTCTTTTATTTTCCTTTTGAGGCAAGTCATATGTCTTTTAAATAATAATAATAATAAAAAAAATATTCAGCATTTCCCATGATTTTGTTATTGTTTTTATTTCTGTTTAACCTACAAGATGCTGGCCAGAGCCAGCCAGCCAGACAACAACTGGATTGCAATAGAGATGGCCAAGAAAGTCAACCATGCGTTCAGAGTTTTGTGCTGTTTGTTCCAGGCACACGTGGTTTAGAGCAACTAAGGGTGCCATATGGAAAACTGAAGAATGTTCTCCTCCATAAAAAACATCAGTATTACAGTAAGTAGAAAAGAGCAAAGTAGTATAAGAGCCTTTTTGTTTTCCCATATTTTACAATTAAATAAAATAATTTTTAATTCATTTTTTTTTCTGATCGATTTATTTTTGTGTGTATTAGAGCAAAGCCTATGTTTTAAAGGACATTACAAAGGATGTAATTTAAAGATCTTTCAAAACCAAAACAAATTCCTTTGGCATATACGTTATCACAACATCTGGCCCTTGGCCCTTAAGAATAAAATATGCCAATAGGAAGCTTCTATAGGGTTTTCTTTTTTTTAAAAAAAAAAGTCATTTATATGCAACTGCTGCTGATTGTTACCTAAAGTCGTTATTTTACAAACATTAGTAAAGTAAGTGGGTCACAGAAATGGGACAGACATTAACTGAAGTACATGATCAGATTACACAGATAAAGTGACATGTAAGAATGCCCCAGACTATTGGACCATAGTTCTAGGAAATATTTTTTTCAATTTAGAAAGATGAACCCATTATTATTGTATAAAGGATTTCCTTTATGCCATGCCACAGGTAAAACAGAAAGAAAAATGCACTATCCAAGTTGAAGTACATTTATTTGTACATTAAGTATTAGACTAGTATCTGGGCCATTAGCTTTCATACAGGCAAAATTAGTGGTTAAGTCAATGACTTTAAAGAGATTTAAGAGAGTAAAAGCTTCCATGGCAGTCTAGCTAGCTGTCCAAAATTAAAATTATATATATATAATTTTTGTATATATATATTTATTGCATATGTACATATATTAAAAAAAGATAATGGAAAATGGATGTTCCTCTTCACAGGAAAATGCATTGTACAGCATCAAAGAAAGAAAAACATTAATAGTCTCCCTTACAAATATGTCCTACAGAACATTTACTTACAGTGACAAGGGAAAGGAATAATGCAGATCTGACAAGAACAAATTTTTTTTTAAGAGCTGATGCCGACAGTTTAGGAGATCAAAGTATTTACAATGCATAAAGCATTTATTGGTCTTTTATATTCAGAAATTACATGTCATTCACTATCATTATTATTAATATTTAACAGAATCAAGATCTTTCCCATTAATGTAATTTTTGAGGTGAAACAGGAGGTACCACACCATGCTAGCAAAGGTATGGCTCAGCAGTGCAGCTAGTAGATAAAGCATAATCTAACATGATTCCATGAAACCTAGTAGAAAGAGAAAAGAAAACTGAGAAACTTACAAATATTTCATGAGATCTGTGCAAGAGACCCTGAGGTTCAATGACCTCACTTAAGTCCTGGGTGAGTTCTTACCTTTCATTACATGGGGTAGGAGGGAGTTGCAAATTTTAGCTGTTTGTTGTGCATGTGCACCTATATACCTTTTGTCAGCTTTAAACCTGCCACCTGCTAATTTCATTTGATGTCCCTTCGACTGTGGTTAGGAAGAGACAATGAGCAGTCCATCTGTACCTGTTGTGCTACTCTTTATTTTGCAGACCTCTATCACAGCCGCCTCAGATATCATTTCCAGTCTGAAAAGTCCTCGTCATTTCCTGCCTCAGCACTTTCCTGTCCCTTTGATCATCCCTGTTGCTTTTCTCTGAATCTTTTTCTGTTCTACCATATCCTTTGTGAGAAGGGGGATCTGAGCTGTGGTGCTGAAGACGTGGGCAGACTCTCCGTGCATCTGTATGATGGTGAGCAGACCTTGCTGCCCCTTGTCTAGGAGCACGCTGTGACTCCTGCCTTGGTACAGAGCCCTGGGAACTCCCCTGGTGAACTTTGATGTGAAAGTGACTTTGTAGTCCTAAATTCTGCTTCTATTATTCACTCTTGCTTAGGTGAACATTTGGTCACTCATTCAAAGTACTGTGATAGTTTTCTGAGCTGTGACTTCCCTCTGCAAAAGCTGTGTTTGCTCTTCTCTGGTACCACTCATCCCAAGATTTTCTGATGCTGACTGAGCACAGAAAGCAGTAGGTGACATCTCCCAGGAATGTGCCCAAAAGCATCCTGGCACAGATGCAGAATATTTTCAACTTAAACAGACAAAGATGTGTTTTAGCTCTTCACAGAAGGTAAGACTTGAAAGAAATAAAAAAAGACAAATTTTCCAAAAAAGGCTGTTGCCAAATTTACTGTAAAAAGACATTTAGTTTATAGAAATTACACTTTGGATATATAGTGGTTGTAACACTCACACTGTTACACTCACGCCATTTTGATATTTGTTTATATATGCACACTATCTAAAGAATATGTGAAAAAAAAGTCAGCCAGGTCTACAAATCCCCATGTTACAAGCATTGTGGAAATGTATCTGAAACCATGGTGTTCCAAAATCTGTATTTTCCTTTGGAACCCCTGAACCCTTGGACTTTGTTTCGATTTATTTTTTGTAAATTTTCCAAAATGAGATCCAGGCCATATGAATGAAGTTTCCCTTGCTATAGCTGGATATCTATTTCATACATGGGGAACCGAGGCAGAAAAAGAGCAAATTAATTACTGAAGGTCACGCAGACCATGCAGAGCAGCAGGCGTGGAAAAGGGTTCACATTTTCAGGCTCAGGTTAAAGCTAAGCATAGGACCGTGCCGCTTCCCCAGGTTAGGACTAATTTAATCTACAATATCAGTAACAAAGGGGACAAAGACATTTCAAAAGAGTGCTTATTTCTCTCCAGTCCTATTCTAACTAGCTTTGTGAATACAATCTTGTGATTGTGAACATTCACAGTGCTTCAGTGCTTCTGAGTCAAAAAGATGTTGTTTGCCTTGGGGCTATTTGAGCAGAAAGAGTAATGTCTCAGTGTTAGGAAACAGTCTATCTTAGTCAAATGAATCACTCATATACGGCCATAAGCAGTACAGATGTGTTGTAATCACTGCTTAATAATTGCTTTCAGATCACATAATATTCAAGAGATTACCACATCTGTATGATGCTCTGAATAGGAGTACAGGACATTTTGTACAGACTGATTTAGAAAAACAGGCTGTTATTTATAGGGACAGCAACTTTGTGTTATATTGGTGATGCACAGCAAGGCAGAATCTACATTTTAAGCACAAGAGGAATATAAATCATCTCAGTGCCCTCATGATTGTAATCTTATTATCTAAGCCTTCCTTCAACATGGTCTTTGATTTAGAAAGCACCTGTAAAGCTGTTTGTGCCTTTTGTGGATCCTCCCCCGTTCCTTCTGGATGATGTTTATGATTGTGCACGTGTGCTGTGAGCATTGGTTGAATTATTTCCCCTGATTGTCTGAAAGCGTGTCATCGCAGTCCAGAATCAAATTTAGCATACTGCATATGCTCATTTCTGTGAGACTCATGTTGAATTTGGGGACTAACCAGCTACAAAGCATCCACACAATAACCAGAGGATCAGCAGGTTTCAGCCCTGTGACCATTAGGTTTGGATTGGTTTGTTTTTCTTCCCCTCTCTCCCCTGCTCTTTAGAAACAGGTGGTATTTATCTAAGCAGCCTGCACTGGGCAGCTGGCTGATGGGTCCCTCCAGCTGGACATCTTCTCTACATTTAGTTCAACCACACCTGCTTCAGACAGCAAACAAGAAGTGTTTTTATATTCTGTATCTGGAGGAAAAGGGGGAGGGTTATGTGAGATGAGATGAGGGAGGAGGAAGAGGAAGATGAAAAGTCCTGGACCAATCACACCTCTTTCAGCTGTAATATTTTGTAATGTTTACAGAGCCCATCTGGTCTTGTACCAGAGAAAAAAGAGTGAAGTTCAAGGGCTTTTTCTTTTACTCTGATACACTACTCTCTTTAACACAGTTATTTCATTATCTCTCGCTATCATTTGATCAGATTTATCTTCCACTAAAACTTCCTTTCCCTTGAAGTAGACAGTGACATGAGAATGCATGCCTTTCCAAGCTTTTATTGTTCTGAATTAAGAAATGGTAGAATAGTCTCATGAAAGATTAATGACTTCCCGTAAGCATCTTTGTACCTGAGGACAAGCAATTACAAAAATATGTCCAAAAGAAAACAAGAAAGGGTATTAGACTGCATTGGACAGGTATTTCTTGGCAGACAGCAAGCTTAGCTTGTTACACTGCCAGCATATTTAGAGCTAAGGCAACTTCTGTCTTGACCCCATGTATCATATTTTGTTTTCTACATTAGTAGCAATGTTGTCCTTGCAAGAAAAATTGACACTCTACAGGCGTTTTCCTTGATGCTTTATTGTACTTAAGTTCCTGTTTATGTGCTAGTACCTGTTTCTGACAGGTAGCTCTCTACTCAAAATTAACACTGAAGGACTGACAACAAAATACGTATATTTTCAGAAGCTATTTCATTCTTATTGATTCTTGGGGTTTTTTACTCTTTTTTTTTTTTTTTTTTTTTTTTTTTTTTTTTTTTTGCCGGGAATTTTCATGAGGTTTGCTTTGGACTCACAAAGACATTTGAGGCAAGAATCTTTAAGATTGCCTAAACCTTATATAGTCTCTAATACTCTAAATACTGAAGTGAACATTCAACATTTGATAGGCTTTCTGTTCCAGCCTTTGAGAGAGGTTGGAAATTAAAGAGCCTCCATTTCTCTAAAAAGAGTACCTTTATTTTTGCCAAGAAAGGTTGGACCTGATGATCCTGAGGTCCCTTCCACTTGTTGTTCTATGATTCTATGACTGATTCAAGCAGTGTGGACTGATTGAAGCTTCTCTGTTTATCCCACCAGTATGTTGCAATCAGGTGGAAATCCTGATGACAAAATATTGTGGAGGATTGGAGTTAAATATATAAAAGCCAGCAGAGTGGAAGCTCTTTACCACATTCTGACCTTGGCTCAACCATCTTGGGAAGGGCAGTGCAGATGTCCATGGAATCACCTCTGTGACCCTCAGGTAAAGCATTTGGCATGCACAGCTTTCGTGTCTCACCTTGTTGGAACTGGGGTACTCTAGGGACTCCTGTAAAATCCCAACTCAAGGGTCAGCTTGTCATGACACTGGACCTGTTTCCAAAAGCTAAAGGGTGATCTGACAGTCTGCCTAAAAATGTGGGATTTGCTGGGTTTAGCCATGATGCACTTGGTTTCCCTGTCTAGATCCTCAACACTATGGTTATTTTAGCATAGATGGTTAATCTATGTAAAATTACTGAATTTCATCCTTTTCTCAGTAAAGCAAATAAATTAGGATTTATGGATTCTGAGAACTTGGCTGGGAACCTGGACAAGCACATTCCTTGGGGACCCACATTTCATTAAGTCTGAGATTTTTCAGTGAACTGTACTGTAAAATCTCTCATTTGAAGAAGGTGCTATTTTGTGCCTGCAGTTGGATGTAATACAGCCCACACAACCTCTTTTTGGTGAATGTATAAGGATATGCTGTTTGTATCGGACCAGTATGATACAGTCTATTTTGACATCAAAGCAGTTTTAGTAGTGAGTGGACCAGATGTGAAAAGGCTGTTTTTCAGCAGAGAGTAAAGGTGTGTTATGATCACTTTTGTAATATCAGCATAAAAAACCAAGATGAGCAAAAAAATAGTACAAGTAAAAGTGCATTATTCATTTTTTCTGACTAGAGTTCCTTAAGTAAAAACATAACCTGCACTTAATGTACTCTAGAGGAACAAGCAACGTTGGTAGTAAAACTATCTTTTGTTTCAATGGATGAGTTTTTTGTTTCATCCAATTGCCATGCGGTTGCACTGTTAAAATCTGAGACTGAAAGGTACATATCTTTGAAAACACAGCAGGCACATGGGGATACCTCAGCTTCTTAAATTCAAAAGAAGTAATAACTACTCTGCTATGGTCACAAGAGGATACTTATACTTAATCAAGAACTTCTTACGAGATTTTCTCCTGACCTGTGAAGGCTACATTGGATGGGCTCATTGCATGTGTAAAAAAAAAAAAAAGCATAAATCTATTTTTACATGTACGTAACACCTTAACTTACACTATTAAAGCTGCCTAAAGCAGAAGAATTGAGTTATCTGGAGGGACTGTTGTACACTCCTGAAAGTGACAGACCTAAAAGAGGCAAAAATAACAAAAACCAGTGAAATTAAAATAATGACAAAGGGGGGGAAAAGTCCTTATTAATGCTGAAATATGTGAAGATTAAACCACCATCTTGACCCTAGTTATGGACCAATTACGTTGACCAATAATAATTCCTACATAGGGTGGCCTTATAAAACCCTGCCATTGTTCCTAGCTGGGTTAGGCACTTTTCCCACTGCCGATTTTCCACAATGAAATTATGTGAATAGGAACTTTTTTCTTTAGAATGATATCATGTAGTCATCGCCCACAAGTGTCAGCACAGTAAGGCAGACATGCTGGAGACTATAAAATTAAGAGCAGTGAGCAGATGGTGGCATAGTCAAGGCAGAAGCAGCCCATGCAGTCAAATGTTCAGTGAGGAGAGCAATTGCAGGATGTAAGACCTTGGCTAGCTTAGAGAACACACTCTTATGCAACAGTATATTGACTTCAGCGTGCTGGATTTGCAGTTGTTGGTCTATAACTTTATCTCGGTGGTCTGTGAAATATGCTGAGAGCTCATGGAGTGTCAGCTGCCCCAGAAGAGTGGGAGTGCCACTGGTATAAACTCCTAATTTAATTTCGGATTGTGTCTTTGTAAAATATACATGAACTGAGTTCGCACTAATCCTAATTTTTGAAGCAAAAAGGCAAACATTACTAAATGTTACAGTAGGTGAAGATCTTAGTTTTCAGCACTCTGAGAAAACTTACAGATAATCTGTTCTTACATAGAGTTTTTCTTTTTATGTGGTCTTGTTGCCTTCTGTTTTATTCTCAGCTCCAGAGAACTTGTTTATTGTAATTTGTTTGGCAGTATCAAATCTGTTTTTTTTAAGTGCTACCTATTCCCCATTGTAGTTATCATAATTTTCACAAACGTTTTTTTTTTTTTTTTTTTTTTTTAATATCTGTTACTGACAGGAAAAACTCTAAGCCAAATCAGTTATGTTCCTCCTGAGTTCAAATCCTATTGCTGAAGAACTATAATGATACTGGATATGATAATTTTCCATACAGCTTTTGGTGTATCAAAAATCTTCTGTAAAAGTGAATGCAGAAGTGAACTGCAAACATGAGTAACTGTGTTTCTTTATATGAGATCTTTCCAAGAAAGCTGGGACATGCCTAAGCTGGTTATTATCTTATTCATTTTGATGTCAGGTGAAAGGAAGATTAGCATGAACATAAATACTTTAAAAATGTGAATGTTTAAAGTTACCATTTGCAGAGAAAGCATCTTCAGTTTCTAATTTCTACATGCATTGTTCCTGCTGTGGAAGTGTGGCACACCAGCCAGTAGCCCTGATTGACTGAAATACTCATATCAAGCCTTGACTGACTGCATGTAGGTCTTTCAACAATGGGATTTAACATTATGACCTAACATTTAATGTATTAATCCTAATTTTATGCTGATACTAAGACTCTCCGCTGTATTAAATCAACCTAGGCTAATTCCGAATTACATGTCTCCCACCCACTATCAATAGGTCCACTGTTTGGTTCCCCAGAACTGACCACCCACTTTTATGAGAATCTGCAGTGAATTAGAAAATCTGTCATTGCTGGAGGAGCCGGACAGCTAGGATATGGCCTGTCATTCCTTCCATACAATGCACACCCTTTGTCTGCTATCTCTTAAACTAACCTGACATAACTTAGCCTCACGGTCAATGGTATCTTTATTCTCTCCCAAGGAATGCTTCGTTCACCAGCGTTATTAAGAAATTTCTGGACAATGTTTAGTGGTTGTGCAATCATCCAAGGTTCTATTAAAAAGCCATCTGGGTAATTAATAGCACATTTGTTCTCAGCCTCCTCCCAATTTGTCCATTAGTGGAATAAAAGCACAGGACAAAGGGTAATGTGGTTCAGTTATATTTTACAAGAATTCTTCAGGAAGTTGAAAACACATGATAGTTTTCCAAAGATATATATGTTTATGGGCACTCTGTGAGAGTGGCAAAACTGCACAAGCCAGGGGTTCTTAATTGGGCTTCTTCCCTGTAGATGGCAGATTGAATATTGACTGCGCGCTGCCTTGTGTTGGTGCTCTCTAGCCTGAGGTGGGGAGGGTGTGTGAATGGTCTCCTTCATCTCAATTCAATTACAGCTGATAAAACCGATTCCAAGATCCACGTCAGGACACCACATCAAAACCAGCATGAATGACTTTTATACTCTTTCACCTGATATTTGAAGACTTCTCTGAGGTTTCTTTTTAATGTCTCCTCTTGAAAGCAGGATTACAGCCTCAGGCTGCACTCTCTGGGGTTGTTTTATTCTTTCCCTTTCATTTGCTCTTTCTTTTCTTCTCCCTTGAAAGCACCTGAAGAAGAAACACTTCAAGATTTCAGAAGTTTGTTATTAAAATTAAGAAATGCTTCTCTTGGGCTTCACTTTAGTCCTTTTATTCTTTTCTTTAACTCCTGTAAGGAAGACAGTTACTATTATATTGTGCCTGTTGGCATAGAGAAAAGCCAAGTCTGCATCTTTTAAACTACTATGAAATGAACTATTGCTAAATAGCTACACTTCAGCAGCAGGGATCTCTCTTGTACCACAGACAATTAAAACTAATGTTTGCCTGTACCCAGTTATAATTGGGTGTAGGGCCAGAGCTGGTGTAAACTCAGTGATGAGCTCAACAGGATTGTGATGATTTATGCCATGAGTGGATCTGGCCTCTTGAGAAAATGAGCCTGAAATTCATCAGCCAGTCAGATTTTTCATATAAATTATGTTGATGAAAAGTTAGATTGTGGCTGAAACATGATTTTTCATGAAAAATGCATCTGCTGTCTGTGGAAATTTTTCTTTCTTGGGCTTGAAAATTGAAATTTCTGAAAACCAAGACTTATTTATTTGCCTATATTGCCTCATAGACTCCTGGGGATTATATTTCTATAATTTTATTTGTCTTAGTGGGCTGTGCACTGCAGGGAAAAATGCAACTCCCCAATGAATCATGATATGACATTGTCATGGTTCACCATCTCATGGAGATCACAGCACAGATTCAGTGAGCCTGTCTAGACAGCATGTTGTGTTCATGCTTTATACATGCAGTCTGGCGTACACAGCATCGTGACAGTGTTTCAGAAACCACTAGACACTCCTTTTCTTGATTTTTATTTTAAATTTCTTGAGGTGACAGTGCTGAGGTTTTTGTTGTTGTTGTTGTTTTGTTTTTCTTTTAGAAGATTCCCTGGTAGGTACAGCCACTCAGTGTCATTTGAGCTTTCTTGGGTCATGCTTTCCTTTCACACTGGTTCTTTGTTTTCCACATGGACAGCAACTCTTCTTTGTCTTATATTTTAGGCAGATAATTATGGATCAATAAAAAGCAGTGTGTGAAATCACCATATCTGGTGAATTGTTGCAGCTAATGGGATTTCTACCCAGGTGACAAGGAGTCATTCTTTATAATTCTTTTCTCCAAACAGCAAACAGAGCTTTTTATTAATATGATTTTGTTTGCAAAACAGTTTTCCATCAAAAAATATAAAAACTTTCCTGTTTTCTCTTCAGCTCTAGAGAGACAAAAGACTAAGTCCCATAGACAGCTTTTTCCCACCTGTGTGGAGGGTGTTGGGATTTCAGCCTGGATTTCAGCCAAAGTAAAGAGGGTATAGAGCACAGAAGCAACACAACACACACACAGTGAGTTTTTTAATTTACTTTGCACTCCAAAGCTTCCCCCTTCACTTGTGTGAAGGAGCTCTTTCCACAGCAGTATAAATATTTGTTGACACTTCACAGCTTCAAGTGCCTGTAAGAACATTGTGTTTATAAAGTGCTCTGTAAATACTTGAAGGACTTAAGGTCAGTATGTCTAACTGTGCAGCACCCATATTTAAATTTTGTTTGCATGCTGTAGATCTACCGAATTAAGTGGTGCTCTCAGTAAAGGTCTCCAAAGCCCTTCAAATTAACTTTCATTCTGAAAGTAATCTCATTAAAACTAACAACGTACTTGTAATTCTGCAGATTCCAATGGACCTGCAGCTGCCTTACTATTGCCACACCAGCAAGCTTGCCAATCTTTTTTGCCACGGCACACCTTCTCCTACACAAGATGTTCCTTAGTGTCTCTGTTCCGTACATCACACTGATATGTTTCTTAGTGCCATACTGGATAACAGTGCCTCTTTGGGTGATATTTCTTCTGCCTGTGCTGTAGAAAGCATAGCAGCTCACCCCGCATGTGGCCCTGGGAACCAGAGCATGTTTTCTGACTTCCTTGTGTGAGAGTGCAGAAATTGGGGAGCACATACACACTTCCTCATGCATCCTAAATTAAAAGGGGCAGAAAGAACACATGGAGGAAGAAAGCACAACAGTACCAGTTAATCAGGTTAAAAGTCTAAAATTACTCAGGTGGGAGCCACATGTGGTAGAAAAACAACTCAGAAATATTTCCACCACAGTCCCTGAGCTCACAGCTTCCACAGATCCCAGCAATCATGTTTAAGGCCTCAGGACCTTTCTGGGCAGTCCCTCCAGAGTTGACAATGACACTCAACCATCAGTTGCATGTGCTTCTCTTTATGTCTAAGTTAGTGTGTATGAGAGAAGCCTATCACCTTAGAATAATATTTAGGTCTACATTCATGTATGATGTTGGTGTAAAAAACGCCTGAATCTCTGTTCAAAGTGTACTGATGTTTAAGTGTTAGGTAACTTCTCTGGCTTGCTCTACAAGCTCAGATAGAAGACTTTTTAGAGAAACTGGAATTCCTCTGGGTCAGAGACTGTGTTTCAGTGAGGAGAGTGGGGCATTTCTTGTATGTCTTGGCTGAGCTGCCTTGAAGAAATTGGGTCATTTGCACCTGAGGCTTTTAACTGAACTCAGGAACTTTTGATAGCATGGGTGCATTAGGCACAAGACAAAAATTACTGATTTTCTAGGTCACATAGCAGGAAGTTTTAATTCTGTGCCTGCTGTGTTTTAGTTGCATCATGCTTTTTCACAATAATACAGAATTTTGTGTTTATTTTTGTTTGTGAGACTATCTGCGTACTGGAAGAAGACTGACTGACCCTAAGCCACTTACACAGGCTATTTTTGTCCTATTGACTTTCTGACAAATGAAGGGTGCCTTCTATAAAACTTAAAAGCAATGCAAGATGAACTGTTTCTGACCTGTACTTGACCTATTCAGCTTCATCTGCTCCTGACAGACTTTTCAACAGTGAGCTCACAAAACTCTCTTTTTTTTTTTGCATTACTCTGGGATAAAGCCATTAGGCTAGGTTTTTTTCTCCACTATTGTAGTTTCTATTGAGCTTTGTGTTTCACTATTTCTACTCACTCTTTCAAAATTCCTCTCCAGATTCAACTTGTAAGAAAAGCATAGAGAAAATTTTATTTACTACTGATAGCAGAGTGCATTTCAAAATGATGCAAGTGTACTGAGAGCTTTACACACATGTAAGAATAGAACAATTTAGGAAAAACTCTCATAGAAACATATATTACAGCTGAATATATGCACAGAAATCTACAAATGCTCCCTAGGGTTCTCAGCCATGTGCTAGAGGTGGTTGAACTGTGAAGGAAAACTTCCCGTAATTTCCTCTCTTCTGATTTTGTCTTCGTATCTCTCAAAACTAAGTGTTTCATAGTCAATATAATTTCAGTTTAAGTAGTTCCATTTTTAGAATTCTGAGTCCAATTTTCTGACATATTAGGTATATCCTGTGAGGTGCTGAATATGTACCAAAAGTAGTAGGAGTAGGAGTTAAACACTAAGCATTTCCTGGAAAGCTTTTAGTGACGGAAGTATAAGTAAAGTTAACAACTTTTTTCTTCACTATCCATCAAAAAAGAACCATGTCAAGATGAGATGATTAAGCTACTACTTTGGTTTACTTTCTACTGTTTTTCAGTTCATGGGGTGAATAAGAATCCATTTTTCCTCAATAAGAAATATCTGTTGCAAAAATATGAATGGAAATTCATATGTTTTCTGCTCTATACAGATAATTAGATATTAAACTGAATAGATTATATGAAGTCACTGAAGGAAATGCTGTACACTTCAGAACACTTTTATTTGCATAGTAAGATAGCAGCAAAAATCACCATGTTTTACCAGAATTCTGTAATAACTTCTTCCAATGATTGAAGGCAAAAATCTGCTATGTAGAAATCAACATGTTTGTCTCTATTAAGGTAAACTCATTAGAAAACACAGGATCGGAACATATGGACTACACCCAAACAAATAGATTATGGACTAAATTAACCTTATAGATCTACATTGCCTTGTTCTGTACTCATGAACTTCAGTGTCTGAATGTGATACACAAAGAAATCAAGAGGTCTATGCATCTACTGCTTCAAGGAATTTAATCTATTTCGTTGAAGTCCATTGCCCCGTAGTTCCTGCTTGTGCTTTACATGCTTTTTCTACTCTCTATGGAAGACGTGGTCTCATCACAGGCAGTGAAACTACATCAAAGTAACACTTCTAAATAATTCCATACAAAGGAGAGAGGAAAAAGGAATG
>NW_010322277.1:42548-71403 GCF_000700745.2 Antrostomus carolinensis
TGCAGCCTGAAACAATAAATTATGTAATACTGTGTCAATAAGTTTCTGTCCAGAGAAAGACTGTGAATCCATTCTAGGCACAAAGACATTTTTTTTTTTCCCTTAGGATAAATGGTAAATTTGCAATGTAATTTTTTAAGCAATCCTCAATAATTTTCCTGTAGATACAGTATCTCTCTTACACAGTGATTCTAGAGCGACCAGTGAAATGAATATTATACTGAAACACAGCATAAACACAGTCATCGTCCCTGATGGTATCAAGCAGGTCTCAGTAGGCATAATGTGGGATTTTCATTTGTGTGTGGAAACAAAAGATACTACAGCTATGTCCTGTTCACTGGCCAAAGCTTTCAATTTTTTTTCCTATGTTCCATAAAGGTTGTTGGCAGAAGAGAAAGGAGTACAGGGAGACCTGGATTTCTGGATTCTGAGATGGTAACTGAGTTAGATTTGTAAATAGCAAACAGATGATGATGAAGAAATTTTTGTTGACTGATAATGAAAGCCAACTGAAAAGTGCAAAGATTAAATAATAATGTGTCTGGAAGTCATACATCGTAATTAATCTTCTTGTCCTGTTCATTCAGGCTTCTTCTACTGAAGGGTCTTTGCCAGAATGCAGTAATCAAGAAGGGGACACATACCAATTCACCATATCCCTACTGATTGATTTCCTGATTAAAAGTTTACATTTTCAACCTGACGTCTTCTTGGGCCAGGTCGTTAAAAACACTGTACAGCACTAGTTAGTTCTGGTTTACAATGTACTACAGTTTATAATGTCACTGGTTCAATTATTAAAAAAAAATCAAATGCCCAAAGCAGTTATATGAAAAGCATTTAAAAAATACTCAGATGTGTTTCTGGTTTTGAGCTTTCCTATGTGGCCTTATCTTTGATTTTGTTTTTCTAAGTCTGAAAAATTCAGACTTCAGTGCATATATCAAAACATGTGTCTCCTATTTGGCTCTTTTTTGAAGACTTCATTTTCCTACCCTAACACTCTGGTATGAGATAGGCTGATCCCATACCCTATCAATTTACCTCTACTTCTCTTTATAACCTTCCTTACTATCATCCCCGTCTCCTGCTCCCACCTGATCTCTCTTTGACCCAGCCCCTACATTTCCTTGCAGAACCTCCTAGCCTCTCTCATTCTCACATTTTTCCTCTTCGAGTGTCCCTGGGATTTTCCCTGGTTGTAGCCTTACAGTCTGTCCTGATTTTGACTGAGATAGAGTTAATTGTCTTCCTAGTAGCTGGTATAATAGACTGTTTTGGATTTGTGATGAAAACAGTGTTGATAACACAGAGATGTTTTTGTTACAGCTGAGCAGTGCTGACACAGCCTCAAGGCCTTTTCTGCTCCTCATGCTGCCCCACCCCACCAACAAGTAGGCTGGGGTGCACAAGAAGTTGGGAGGGGACAGAGCTGGGACAGCTGACCCCAACTGAACAAAGGGATATCCCAGACCATATGACATCATGCTCAGCAGTGAAAGCTGGGGGAAGAAGGAAGAGGGGGGACATTCAGAGAGATGGTGTTTGTCTTCCCAAGTAACCGCTACACATGATGGAGCTGTGCTTTCCTGGAGATGACTGAACACCTGCCTGCCTATGGGAAGTAGGGAATGAATTCCTTGTTTTGCTTTGCTTGTGCATCTGGCTTTTGCTTTACCTATTAAACTGTCTTTATCCCAAGCCACGAGTTTTCTTGCTTTTATTCTTCTGATTCTCTCCCCCATCCCATCATGGTGGAGTGAGCGAGCAGCTGTATGGTGATTAGTTGTTGGCTGGGGTTAAACCATGACTCATCCCCTTCAGCAATTTCCTCATAGTAAACAGTTATATACCTGATATGAATACTTTTGTATTAACAAATTCAACATACATCCAAGGAGAAAAAAAAATTCCTTTCCTATTGCTGTAAATATGAGGTCACAGCTTTAGAGGTGATTTTAACGATTTTCAATTTCTCTCTTGCCTCTCAGGATTCTTATTAGCTCAAAGGTATAACATGGACAATACATGGCTTCTGTATGAGTGGTGCTCAAGCCTTCTGCCACTTTCTGATTATTTCAGATAAATTGTCATGGGAGAAACTATACATCCAGAAAAATCCAAGAATTAGAATTTTGTTCCTATCCATATAAGTACTGTGGAAAAGGTGGCCTGACTGGGAAGTCTGCAGTCCACTTGAGGTGTGCAGCTCCCTGAAGCAGCTTGATTCCCAGTGTTCCCTATGTCTTGTTGGAAAAAGTTAAATTCTTACTTAAATATTTTTCTTAGCTTGGGGCTCTCGAGCAACCATTTCTTTATGTGTTCTTCCTTTATCCTAAAGTATCCTGGAGGCTGAGCTACTCTTTTCCTCATTCCTCCTTTAACTCATGGTATACTGGAATATACATAGCTTTTCTGGCAATGTACAGGACAGATTTAGTGCTGGTGTGAATGAGGAACCTCTGGCAGAACTGTACTTTCTGGTCTACCATAAAATCCTTCCTGAAAATAATTGTCTTGAGAGGACTAAAAAAAAAAAAAAAGAATAAGTAATCTGAATGATACAGTTTCCATTGGGTTCCTCATAATCTAGATATTGTCATACAGTTCTTTCAAGGTTATCTGTTTATACAGAATTATTTGGAAAGGCAGAAAGGATGAGTAAGATTAAATGCTAGAATATTTCAAGAGGAGTGATTATAGTTTTGTATGTTAATCTTGTGTGTAAGGTTTCCATTAATAGTTTAAAGAAGCTTTGTATAAATCATGCAAAGTAAAAATAAATTGGATTTTGGGAATTGAACTGCAGGAGCTAGCTACAGCTCAGTGTATGTGCAATTACAACAGCAGCGTCAAAGAAAAGAGTATGACTGCAGCCAGAAAAGTAAAAGGATATTTTACATATCTGAGTAAGTATCTTCTGTAGCTAAAGGGCTTCAGAAAACCTGTTATAGCTAGAATATGGAATTCAGTAGTCAATATGAAAGAGGTTATAAATCTTGGGGTAGAAATCTTCATTTTCTTGTGCATCCTGAAAAGTATTCCTGTTTGAAGCATCAGCATGGATTATTGTCATATTGGACTGCTTTTAACGTAGCTCACTAGCATAACATAAATCACAGAAGTAATATCTCTGGTTGTGCGTACCATTGTCATTCAGCCAGAAAGATTTCACTGGACTAAATGGATGCTTTATGTGTGATATTCTGGAGAATTATGAATCAGTCAAGCTTAACCTTAGGGCCCTAGGAAAGTACAGAAACACTCTCTTACACAAAATGAAATTGTAAGCAATAAAGAAATGAGAAACATTAATTAAAAAAAAAAAAAAGAAAAAAAGGAGAGAAGCAGTCAGAACAGATTGCCAAAAGTAGACTGAGCCAAAGCTAGTTCCAAATCTAATTTTCTTCCCTGCTGAATAAGTAGTGTGATGGATAGACAGGAAACAATAATAGTGACATATTTTGCCTCTAGGAAAGTTTTAAAAAATACAATCTCCATGTGCCATATCTATAAAGAGTAAGAAAATAGTATTTTGACTATCCTAGGTCAAATCTGGGTCAAGATCAGAAGATGCAGAATTGCTCGAAAACATGTACCCAAACAGTAGTTATTTCTGATTTTCTGTTGTGCATATAAATAGGGTTCTGCAAGGATGTTTTCAGCCACTATCATTCAACACTCACTATAGACTTGGCTGGTAGATTAGACAATGTGTTTACAAAAGATGCAAATAGCAAAAGTCTGTGAAGGGTTACTAGCAGACTAGCAGAAAGGATCAATATTTAAAATGCCTTTGAAAAGTTGAGAAAGTCAGAAATAAATTAATTGGACTGATTGACCATAGAGAAAAATGCAAAGAAAATTAAAAAATAAGAGCTTTTCAAGGTACAGTGTAATTGGTTGAGGTAGTAATAAACAAGTAAACAAAATAAAAGCCAAGGGTAAATGTGGTTCTGGATTTTAGTGTCAAAAATATTCTAGTTGGAACTTGAGAGAAAATATTTTATTCGCCTTTTGTTAGGCTTTATCCGGATCAATGTTCTCATATTGACATACCTCCTTTCAAAAAAGGTGCAGCTAATTTACAGTCCAAAATGGCAATAGCAAAAGAGCTTTATCAAACATAACCCACAGCAGACATTAAATCAATTAGTAAAGATGAATCAGGGAGCTATGAAAAGATTAACTACATCTATGGGAGCCCATGTGTCACCTGCTGGAGATGACCTAGATGTAAACTTGAACCTGCCTCAGAGTAGCAATTGGCCTAGACAATATTTGGGGGCCTCTGTATCTCTGTGTTACATAGTTACGGAGATGGATTCAATTCAATTTAAAGCAGCATTTCTCATGTTTTCCTTCTTCATGCTCTCTGAGATGGTGATTCAGGAAGCTGGGGGTGGGTCCAGACATGCATTAGAGTTAATGGCTGTTTAAACAAAATGCAATATCTTTGCACTTGAGGTATTCAAAAACAAATTAAATCAGAAAAAGGGCCTCAGTGGTGCTAAAGTAATTTGGATTCAGTCTGTGTCTCATCAAAGCAGCCACATCTTCCCTAACAAGCCAAAGCCGTAAGCTGGGGCTACTATTTAGCCATACACTAGTCCATTAAGTGCTGAAAGTGTTACCCTGCCCACACTGCTGCAGGTTTTGACACACTTTCAGAACACACAAACATCATTCTCAGTGAATGGCCAGATGCACAGAGAGTCTAGCAGTAGGTCAAATTGTTCCCAGACTAATCTTTAGCCCTGGTGAGGAGAGATGGACTGAGATGTCCACTTATAGTTTCTGCAGATGTTAGAAACATGGGTGCTGTGTAGATGTGTGGACATTGTGGTGTGGGCTACCAGATGGGTGGACAAGTTGTGAGCTACATAGTTAGTTTGTTCAGGAGTTCCTGAGAGGTGAGGTGATAGGAAGTGCAGAAGCGTGTAAATCACAGCATTTCCAGCTTGTTGCTGGGTTGCTGTTTCTCTGTGTTCATGCGTATGCACCTCTAGTACAATAAACCTGATTTTTTTTCAAGGGTGGAGAAAGGTAGTTGTTGAGTACTGGGTCTGACATTTAGCTTGGAATCCTCAGGGCAGTCTTGGGAAAAACTTTTCTGAATTATGGGTTATGTAATGAAGACCATGTAACTCCTTAATACCTCATTTGATTTGTGATGGTGGAGAGCACAGGGTAAATAATACAAAAGAAACACAGAACTGTGACCTGATTCTTAAACTGATCTGCATCTCTGTTGTCACTGCGTATCTTGATGGATGGACAAAAGCAGCCTTATCCAGTTTGGTCCTGATAAAGGAAATGCACAATATAGTGTTTGTGTGGCTGCAAGAAAACTAGACTTTGATTTCTATTTTTAGTTAGTTTCATACCTTTCTTTTTAAATTAAAAAAAAACAAAACAAAACAAAACAAAGAGCAACAACCAAAAAGATAAGCATGTGGCATTTTATTTTAATGGTGCTAATGTCTTTTTCAGTGAAATTAGTCAATTCACTAATGATGAAAATACTCACCAGTACTTGTTAGATCAGCATTCAGGTCAAAGTATTAATTGAATAATCAATTGCCAGAGAATGCACATTAATTTTCAAGCAAAGTATTACACTTTTCCTCTACCTTATTCAGAGTGTAAAGCAATAAAATATATGGACAAAATTTTGCTTGTGGTAGTTATTTGTCACTCAACTAATTTGGATTCAAAAATGAAAATTACAATGTCACTTCATTAACTTACAGCTTCTGCTGGGATAACCTAATACCAGCTACCTGTGTGATCTTGTATTCACGTGTCACTGAAGAGTACAAATAGGACAGATGAGGTCTTTTGCAATATAAAGGGTTTCTCTCACTTCAACTCTATTCCTTTCTTTTTTTTTCATGCTGACGTCCAGGTGTGCTTGTCCTAAGCAGCCAGAAATAGCTGTTCAGTGCAGGCATGTTTGGCTCACACTCACCCTGCTCTCTACATGTCTCTGCCACAACCCCCTCCCTCTCATACACAGCCCCTCCACACTCTACAGCAAATGCAACACCTCTAGTACAAAACATCCCAAAGCTTTAAGAGCTTTATAAACTACCATGCACCCTTGAAAGAGATCAGGAGTCACTGAGAGTTTTGTCAGTGCACCAGGCTGTCCTTACTGGAAAGGAATTTGTTCAATGAAGTTATCTGTGAAGATCATTTCCTAGGATAATTCCTCAGAGCTGCCCCTGTTCCCAGAGAAATACAAACTCTCTTTCCTCTGCATAATCCTCAATAGTCTCTGCCAATCTTATTTGGGCAAAAAGTCTGTAAAATTTAGTTACAGGGCCTAACTTGGTCTCTTTGAGAAAGATTTTGTGTTCATCTACCAAGTAGTATTTCTGCTATTTGTAATTAATTTTATCAACATAGTACTAGCACAGTTGTACCCCGAAGTCTTTTTTTCACTCTACATACCCGATCAAGCATGTAACCATATGCTGTAACTGCTTGCATCCGTGGACTAGTCAGAATCCTTAATGAAGTGTTTATTAGTCGATTCCTATAACACATTACACTTCACTGTGATAAAAAAGATAAAGTAACAAAGATTTGTGAACAAAATAGTAATTTGGGGGAGACAAGATGTCACAGTGTACAGAAGCTTGATTCACAAGTAAACTTTGTATATCCCAGGCTAATCTTGACTTTCAGTGTCTTTCAAGATTTACCATTTACTTACATTTTTTTTCAAGTTTTACCCTTTACTTATAATTTCCAGATGAGTCCCTACACTCACACCAAGTCTTTAAAATCATGCTTCTTCTGTCTTTCACATCCCAACCCCTTCAAAATGGTAAGCGTGTTTTTGCATAAAACAGATGCTTCCCTTTAAAAAAAAAAAAAAAAATATTAGAAGAGAATAGACTTCAGGATCAAGGGAATTAGGTAAGCTGTGCAATTACCAGAAAATACATGCTCCAGTGCAACTGGAAAGCACCATCTGGGACATTTCAGACTGTAACAGTTCTGCAAAAATCCACTTGTTGAAAGAAACAGAGACTGCAAAGACATTTAATCATCTCACTTTCTTATATAAAAGGAAATCCCTAAACTCCTTTAGAATATCAGCTTTGGGTATAATTAGTTTGGTGATGATAATGTGCTTCATGAAGAGTGGTGGTTTTTTTGAAAGATTTCAAGTATCTGAGAAAACCATTTATCAGCTGATGTTATCTCTTTCTACCATCACCCAGTGATTTCATCAAAATGGACCTGCAGAGACAATTTCACCTTAGCTACTCTGAAAGTTATCAAAGGCAAAGCACAAGACTGACCAGAGGGCCTTTAAGATGCACCAGAAAGTTTAGTTTGAGACATGTTTTTGATTTTGGACTATGATGCCTACCTGCAGAGTCCTCCTGATCACCTAGCATAACCACAGGCTACGTGACATTCTGCTCTAGAACCTGGAACAAATTTTAGAAGACGTATTTTTAGCTGCTAGTGGAAACAGCTACAGATACACTCATATCTTCACAATGAAAACAGCATCTTATCACACACTGATCATGTGTCAGCCCAGCTGCCCCCTGAACTGTTTTAAAGGAAAATTCATTATCCTATGAATATTTTTTTTCTTTTAGTTGAAAAAACTGCATCACAAACTGCTGACACTGGGCTTTGTTCAGGCAGATGTATCTGGTCCAACTTTGCTTTTCTTCTGGTGCAAATAGAAGGACCACTAAAATCTCTGACTTTGATGCTGTGTCAGGGATTTAGTATACCCATTTTAGCCTTAGCATTTCTTTCTCACTTGGCTATAAAAGAGTAGATCTCAAAATCCTTATTTACCAGTTAGGTTTGTTTCTTCGTGTTGCAACTAGAAGACACTCTTTTTCATTGTTTCTAAGACCTGAAGCCCCACCAGAGCTAGGTCCTATGACATTGTTCTGTTTGCTTTTAGTGCCATGTAGCATATAGCAGGGCCTGAACATGCACAGCTGTTTGGGAGTCTGGCTGTAGCACTGGGGCTATACTGAAAACATTGAAACTGATATAGCAAATGTCCTTACACTGTACTGAAGGTAGACATGACCTAATGCAAATGCAAAAGTTATGTGACTGTTGGGCTCTCCTAGTATGTCCTACATACAGCTGATTATGGCATTTTTGCTAACATGGCCCTGTGGCAGGCTTATTTTGCCCCCTGTATTCTGTAGACATCTATATTTCTATTGTGGCAAAACTTCTGAGGGCAGAGGCATTAGCCAACCTAATTTTTTACTCTTAGATTATCAACATGCTTCCAGAAAAAGATTCTTCAGATGTCAAAAGTGGTTCATAGAATAAGTTGTGAACCTTCCACTCATGTGTCATGCTTCTGGATATCCAGATGCTGTAGGGGCAACAGGTGGCCTTATTTGAAGCCCTGTTTGTTCTAAGAGCCTTCAAAACCTGAACTGTGGTGGTAAAAGTTAGCTGGTAAGAAACCTAACCCAACCAGTACCTACCACAGGCACAGGCTTGCTGATCAGAATATTGTCTTGTTTCTCAAAAAAAAATAATCTTCTGGACCAGTCTGTGAAGACACAAGAACATGTTTGACATATGTGGAGGGTGTCTATATATATCTCTATGCTCTCTGGCGTCTCCACTCTAACACCTCCTTTGATATAAAATTTGCTCTAATGGGACTGCAGTCATTTGTGATGCAGTTACCAGCACAATTACATCCACATTAGGAGAAGCTTGAATACCAGTAAGGAAATCCCAATGTACTCATTGCCTAAATCTCACTCACCCAATATAAACTGAAGTCTAAAATTTCTATTGCATTATTGTGTAGTAAGGACAGTAGCTGGCAAAATATCTTTTAGTGGTTGAACATAAAAGGGAATTTACACAACCAGTTCAGGCAGCCTGGGTCCCCCTTTTCAGGTGCGAAATGTAAATCTAAAGCATATGAGCAGCTACAGCAAAGGCAGCTTGTTACATAATGTCTGTCTTTGTTACAAGCACAAGCCAGTCTTACTGGAACCTGAAATTTTTCCATTTATACAACTTTAATCAAACCAACAGATGTTAATCAGCTGGCATTGCTTTGTTCATGTGGTGTGTTATGTGTGGCTTCTGTGGAAAAGGACTTAAAAGAGAAAGCAAAGCACAGGTGTCCTAAGCTCTAAACCCTGGGACCAGATGATGAACTAAACTGGAGCTGCTTGTACGTGTGTCCCTTACAAAACATTAGTGTGTCTCCCTTCTGCTTATCATAAAAGCCATGCTGTTGTGTGATTACTCTCACAGCACCATCCCACCAAAACTCAAATCCTAGTCCAAAATGATTCTTTTGTTTCTAAGCAGGGTTTATTTTATCGGTATGTGTAAAACTGCACACTTCAGAAGCCAAAAAATACTGGATATTTTAAGTCAAAGGACTAATCTTGCCTGGCCTCTGCTATTCATTAGGACTCTCTTCCCACAGTATGACTTTTGAAAAACATCTAGAAATTTAGCTACTCAACATGACTGAAATGGAAAGAAATTTTTATTAATATTTTTGGCTTGTTTTGGAAAAAAATGGAACCTGTGTGTCAAAGTAGGAGATTACAGGAGAGTCCTTCTTTTTGGTGATAATAAGAATTTTCTTTGGCAATATAATATTATCTTTTTCTGCTACTTCTTTTTTTTCTTGTTTTGAATTTTATACGCCATTACTTATTGCTATATAACAAGAGAAAGAAGTCTGAAGTTTGACATGATCAAAGAGTCCTGACTCAGCACAGTGCATGCAAGCCATTGTGGTTCAAGTGTTCAGTCATTAATTATCACAAGACTAGACTAGTCCATTAGTTGCTAGCAAACAAGAGAAAAAATAGGAGGATGTGATAGTTTCACTGAATCATAGGTAAAAAGGAGACATCAATTAAAAATGCACTTACAGCACAACTGAAAGGGAGATCATGCCTTTGACAGTTAGTGTGAGAGACTGGGGAATGGCTGACAGTACAGACTGAGACCTTCTGTTAGGGAATGTTTTCCTTTGCTTTTCCTTGATTCAGCTGTAGTGATATTTGACAGGCTTCATCATTAGCTGTACTGTTGACCCACCTTCCAGCCTCCAAGAGCTCTGTCTTATTGAGATCTGGAATTCATTCTGACCAGGAAATGCTGCATGGTCTCCAGAGAAATGAATCTTGTCTTGGGGTATTCCCTCCCTTCCACAAGGAGCTACCTTGAAAGCAAATGTCCACAAAACAGGAGATAGTGAGCAAAAATAAGTTTTCTATGCATGTGACTGAACCCACAGGGTCATGCTATCACCATGTGAACCTCAATCTAAAAGGCTGTATTAAGATGTAAGAAATATTAGGAGAGTCTAACAGTCAAGTAACTTGAATCAACATTAAGTCATGTCTAACTTGTATTGTAAGGACCTATGCTGCATCAGCTTCAGTATTTTATCCACTAGAAAAAGACAAGGTATGTTTGTTCTCTTTAGCAAGGAAGACCAGAGAATAGTTTAGTGTTAATGATGCCTAATCTTTCAGATTTAACATAAGAGCTCAGAGTTTGCAGGAATTCAGGCAAACCTGTGGTTGAAGGTGTCTTGTCAGAAGGACAAATCTCCAATACAAATTCAGTGGAGATGTCAGTCTATGCTGATCATCATCCCATGTACTGGTTTTGACTGGCATAGAGTTAATTTTTTCATAGTAGCTTGGATGGTGCTATGTTTTGGATTTGTTATTAAAACAGTGATGATAACATAGAGATGTTTAGGTTATTGCTGAGCAGTGCTTGCAGAGTGCCAAGGCCACTCACCCCACCCCACCAACAAGGAGGCTGGGGGTGCAGAAGAAGTTGGGAGGGGACATGGCTGGAACAGCTGACCTCAACTGACCAAAGGGATATTCCATACCATATGGTGTCATGCTCAGTACTAAAAGCTGGAGGAAGATGTAGAAGAGGGTAAGTTCAGAGTTATGGTCTTCCCAATAACCATTACATGTGATGGATCCCTGCTTTCCTGGAAATGGCTAAATATCTGCTTTCCAATGGGGAGTAGTGAATTGATTCCTCATTTTGTTTTGCTTGTGTGTGCAGCTTTTGCTTTACCTATCAACTGTCTGTATCTCAACCCATGAGTTTTGGCACTTTTACCCTTCCAAAGGATGACTGAGCAGCTGGGTGGGGTGGAGTTGCCCACCAGGATTAACCCACATTCCTCCATGGGCTTCAGCACATTATAATCAAATATGAATTGGGCTGGTTTGGTGTATTCAAGCATAGTATCTTGAAGCTTCCTGATCAATAGTCAAAATAGTGGATAAAATTTATCAGCAAACCTTTTATGTAATCTTTTCTTAGGAACATTGGAACAGACATGACTAAAACTCTGTAGCTGCTGTCATCTGTGTAACTGTAGAAAATTTTACAAGAGCACCTTATTTCTAGCATTCTAGAAATACTGGAATCGTAACAGAAAGCATCTATTCTCAATGGCATTTCACCACAGCATCTTTACAAGGCTGATTGATTTGTGCAGATGCAACATCTAACACGCTAAATAGGAAAGCCCAGCACAAGAAAAGAGAGTTCGCAAATAGTCTGTGAGGATAGAGTGGCAATCTTCATTATGTCCAGGAGTATTTTACCTCTGTCTAAATTAAATACTCAATTGGTAAATCTAAACTGGGATCCTCTTTGCCTGATGCTTGCTATATAACAATTGGGGAAAGATTTCCAGTGTCAACCCTCAATTCACCCTCTGGGCAACCTAATACTTTAGATGCTTAATGTTAGGTAGCTTAAACCTCCCAGTAATATCTGGAACTTTTTTTTTTTTTTTTAATGTTAAGAACAGAGAAAGATGAAATATGGGTAAATATTATTCCCAAGCACTGAACACAATCATCTTGCGTATCATGAATGGTGATTCTGGAACAAAGCCAGATTAACAAAGGGGAGTCTCCTATATCTGAGTCAAAGTAAGGGTTTCTGAGCTTTGTATATTCTTTTGCAGAGAGCAAAAAGTTAGCTCACCTGTCATGCCAAGTTTACTTTTCTGGGTGCAATGTTCTGTCTGGAGCTCCAAAGCACTGCTGGTTAACCAACACGCTCAGCATTGCTGGGATGTCTGACACTGACATTCCACCACTTGATTTGTAATTACATCAGCAGATTTAAAGGATGGGATGTTGCTGGGGGACATTCCTTTGATCCACATTTGAGACAAAAAACTTTTGGCTAGGCAGGCACAGTTTGTGGCTAAACAGGCACAGTTATTTTTGATGTTTGCCATTCTTACTAAATTATCCAATAACCACGAAAGCACGTGAATCAAGCTCTTTTGTTTGCATATTTATGGTTTAATGTCATTTATGATATCAGAGTATTTGACTTGTCAAACTAACGTAATAGAAAATTAACAGGGGTTCCAGCTCTTCCTGTGGCTCTGCCTCTGCAGTATGAACAACTTGGTGCAAACCACAGCAAACAACCACTAGTCACTTCTTATTATAGAGAGCAGACATTTAAGTTGTAGAAATCCTACATCTTGTGGTGCCGTCTGGAAAGCAGAGACCATGATTTGTGGGACAATCCTGACAAAAACTGAAGACTGTGGGATCTACCACTCTGCATATTATTTGAGAGTTAGTTCAGGAGAAGAATGAAAAACTGAGAAGGTTACAACCCTCCAACCCCTCAGTCTGGCTCTTCTTTGTCATCTATCTCAAAAGAAAAAATCCCCAGAAAAGAGAAAATATGAGGAAACAGCTTGCTTGGCAGTACCATCTTAGCTTCTGCCATGTTGTATTTTGAATTTTAGATTGGGTTCTGTGCCAGGAGATGGCACGTGTTTGTATTCTAATGAATATTTTTATTCTTCCTGAGCATGTGTTTTATCATCCTCATTTCCCTCCCATTTATATGCATTAATTTTAACAGTTTTAAAATAAAAACAATTATTAAAATGATAATAAACTTATGAAATGAAATAAGACGTATAGATAGATAGAGATTGATTTATTTGCCTTCCTCGTGCTATGTAAAGGAAGCCTGACGATCTTGTCAGAAATACTTTTTCCTCCACTACTCTTTACACCAGTAGTTTAGATCCACTCATTTTTTTCCTTAAAGTCTTCAAGAAACCTGACAATTGTTTTAACATCTTTAAATAGACATGGACAATGAAATTAACTGAAACCGTAAGGTATTTTTATTAAGATGATCCCCTCAAAATTCTGAATTTTTAATCAAAAACACTTGCAAGAAAAAGCCTTTTTTTAAAGAAAAAAGTTCCTTATTCTTTCAGTTTAGTGCTGAAAACACTTTCCAGAATAGTAATAAGCACATTTTAGTGAATTACAAATTAGTTTTGATTTGCAACACTTGAGTGTCTTTTTCTACACACTTTTCATATGGACTCTTGTAACCACTGTAGTTCACACTGAAGTCCATGGAAAATTAATTTTCAGTCCATGCCAAAGTTAGTGAAGTAAATAAAGTACAGCAACCTCTGAAGCAGCAGAATTTTTGTCCAAATTTTTCATTAGTCTTAATGTCTATCAACTGATTCTGGCAATTGAAGGTATGATGGAGGTAGCATAGGTCAATGTTGCTCGAATTGCCTTCAGCCCAGCTGCACTTTTCTAATAGATCTTTCACTTGTTTGTTTTTTTATCTTCATTGTGTGGGCTGGTGCCTAGAGACTCAATGTGAAAGATCCTACAGAGGTTTGACCCTGCTTTCCCACAAAAACCATGCACATTCATAGATGCTACAATAATAATTTATCTTTCTCAATGAACCCTGCTGAAGGACAAATAAACACACACACACACAAATCAAACCAAGATCCTATATAATAATCATGAGAATGAATCACCAGGGGAATTAGATACAGACATATTTCTCAAAATGAACATAGATACTGGAAATTTGAAAAGGCAAATACAATATTCACAGGCAGAGTAGAGAAGGTGAGCTCCAGTGCAGACAGACTTTAAGAGAGTTGGAGTGATGTAATCCAGAGCTGTTCCTATGGCAATCTTGAATATGCAACAAATCTTTGTAGCCAGTTGCACTGTGAGTCAACAGCTGGTGATGGTTTAATGGAATATTTTCTCAATGGTTATTTCAAGCCATTTCTCTTCTTTCTGCACAGATTGAAAACTAAAACACTAAAATAGCCCGTATACTGAACTGCTTCACACACAGGCATATTGGCTCTTCCTCCTATGGTCAAAAAGTACCCTACATCCTACATATTAGGCAAAATCACTAGCAAGAAGCTAGCTAACTGTGCTGGCAATTTCATGGTCTCCTTCCAAATAGTAATAGAAGTGTGTGCAGGGTGAAAGTAAATCTACCTTTGAAGGGAATGTAGCTCCTCAGTAATTTTCTCACTCATTTACTCTTCAACTTACTATTTGAAACCTGACATATCATGGATGTAGAAGTGTAGCTTTATTTCTCTGTATTGAGACTTGCTGTTATTTTAGGGCTATCCTGGCAGCAACTTGTTTCATTCTAGAGTAGCTTCCTTAACTGATATTAGGAATTGTCTCAATTTTCTGCCATTAAGGTGGAAATCCCTGAGAGGATTAATTGTCCCCTTTTTGAGTAAAGTGGGAGTTTAGGTACAAGAGGAAAGACTGAGTAGCCTTCTTCCTTTACGTCTACCTAGAGCAGAACAGAGTGTCAGTTCTAGATGTTCAGAGGTGGGTATGTGGGCTGGGAAAGATGATGGGGGAAGGTTTTTTTCTAACCACATTTAAGCCAGTTATTCCAAAATTAAATTGAGAAAGAAAAAAGCATCTGTAAAATTGCAGCAATTTAAAGTACAGTATTTTAGTGCAAGTCCAAGGGAATAGCAAGAGTGGAGTGACATTTATCAATAGCTAAAACATAGAGTTCCAACAAAAAGAAAAGGAATAATCTGGTCTCTGCCCTTGGCATGATAATTTGCCTTTTACCTTCTGCATTTTCATATATTAGTTTGAAAAGCAGGGGACCAAAACAATCAGCAACAGATGTTCCATACAATCAGCGTGGTACATGAATTCAGTTAGCATGCAAATTGTCATCCCTGGGCTATTCATGTGGACTGCTGGGAAAACAGGCAGCCTGCTTTGCAAAAATAGATAGAAGGGGTATGATTAAAATGTCTGGATTCAATCACATGTTTAATCACCATCCCCTTTTTTATCTCAACTACAATGACTGGTAGCTATTATGACAAAAATTTGAAAATGTGCATGACACACAGTGGCACCCAGGAGCCTGATAGGTGGTCTGTGCTTGATCAAAGTGATCAAAGCTTTGTCCCGTGTCTCCCTCTGTTCCACCTCACCACAACAACTTTAAATGCACAAAATATGATTTATAGAAGGGTCTGCTATACTTTCAGTCTCAGGCTAGAGTGTTATAAAGTGCATCTCAGTTTTTCAGTGAAACCAATAAATTGTATTTCTCCCTCCTTAAAGTAACAACAGATGACTGTACTATCTCCTCAGAAATGGGTTCTCTGGGATAATACAGGGGAACAGGAACTTCTAACCTGCCTAGACACAAATGGTTGGTGAATCCTAAGACATATTTTGGTGTTTACTCACGCCGTTCTGAAACTTATGGGTAATGTAAGAGTTGTTCTTGTGCTATTTTGGCACTTTCTTTCTACTTGTGGATAGGTGCTAGAAGGACAGAGAAAAGTAGTACGAAAAATTACAATCTCAATTTCTTGTTTAAAAATCTAAGAGGTGTGTTAGTTAGAATTTTTGGCAAGGATATATATTGTTTATTCAGTGAATGAGATGCCAAAAAAGAGAAGCCTCTGAAGGATAGGCTATGGAAATTCTACTCACTCTGGTAAGTGCTTGCTCATGGGAAGAGTTCTGCTAGTTTCAAAGGGACTATTTTTGTGAGTTGCATAACATAGCTCAAAATTAACCCAAATAGAATTCACAGGATACTGTAAATTAAGGATCACCCTAAATGGCAAAATAGCAAGTACTCTATTAGAGTAAATAGCAATTACTATAATGGAGTAATCTGAGGATCAGATACAGTAGAGTACATAATGATGAAAAAATAAAAGCAGGACTGAATTTAAAGGAAATTCCAGGGCACTACCAAACTGAGGCTATTTACAATTATGTGCAAGATAAGCAGAATTTCTCTAAATCTAGAGAAATTAGCAACCTGATCCAAAAGGATAAAATAGAATCTAATTTGGGAATATTCATGCTATGAAAAGAGAGGAGCGAGTAGTCTGAAAAACACAATTAACAACAGAAACCTAGGTAGCAGAAATGCCAAGGAACAGAATTGAAGTGCAAGGAATTGAAGTGCTCTACATCTGCTGAAGGCTGCACAAGTGAACACGATGTCTTAACACTGGGTATGCTCAGTACATGTTTAGAAAATTGAACAAATGGGAAGATTAGCAAGGATTCATGGTTTTGAGAAACAAATGGTGTCTGACGTTATCATCCTTCATTGAGGATGTGTGCTGGCCTTGATTAGCTCTGACCTTTACTAAAACCCTCTTTCACAGGCAAAGGGGCAGGAGAGGTACAGAATTTAACTTTCAGAGGATGAAGGTGGGTGGATGGGTTTTGAGAATTAAGCCTTTTCAAATAGAACATCCAATAATTTCTGTGTCTTTTCAATGTGCCTTGAGCTAAGACAACCCAGCCTCTCCCTGGAAGTACTAAAAACAACACCTATGCATCTTCCATTACAGAACATAAGTGACAGAAAATCACAAATACAGGGTAAAGGAGAGAGATTGCAAGTAAACAAATAAAGAATTATGATGCTGCCCGCTAGATGTGCTATTACACAGCTGATGTGCTCTGAAGACAGCATTCACTCTGGTCTTGTAACAGCTCTGTTGGCAATGGGAGGCTGATATTGTTACTTAGAAACGAAAGGCTGTAGCTGAGCCATTTAGCTTCAGAAGAAAGACTGAGTGCCATAACAAGAAAGGTAGCATATGCCAGTGAATCAGATGCAATTTGTATATTTTAACATTGAAACATTCTGTCCTGATTAAAGCTTAATTAGTCAAAACACTGACTCCACAGACTTCTTGGCTACAATGAACACAAATATTTAAAACGCACAATTCTTGATTAAAACAGTGACTGTGTACCACGACTAACAGCACCATTACTTAAACAAAAAAGAAAGGAATGAAAATGTAAAATCTTCCCAAGTTACACGAATAGAACTGCAATGGTAATAATTTTGAGGTTGGTCACTTTATAATTTTATAAGTTTATAATTTACAAGTTATAATTTTTTTATGTATTCTTTATAAACTTTTTTCTTTATTAAAACAAAGAGAAATTAAGCACTCATTCTTTTTGGTTTTAAATTGTTTGTTCAGCTGGCCTTGCTTTTGAAAATCACTTCTAAACTTATTTTTCATTCTTTTTATTTGTCAGGCAATTTTTATAATTGCCTGTGTCCTCCAATATTGGAAATCTCAGTCAGTTGATGGCAAAATGGTCTGAAGGAGTTTCGATAAATGACTTTTACTTCCTCCAAATATAGCTTTTAAAAGTTTTTTATTTTTCATTTACTCATGTGAGCAAATCTTTACTAGTCCTGCCTTTGGTACTGGACATTTTGGACACCCCAGTGGAAAATGCAAACAGGAGTATAGCAGAGAAACCAACACAATTGGTTGGAGCTATTGTTACTCACAATAGCTAATCCATTTTTCAAATCTTTCTATCCTTTTCCATCAAGGAGTGTGTTAGCAGCTTTTTGCCCCAAGTCACATGGCAGGACTTAGCAGTTCCTCCAATAGGTCCAGAAAATGATGCAATCTACATTCTAATTGGAGTCTTATTCACAAGAATGAGTCGTGGTATTAATTCCAGATGATGTGTGAAATTTCTCATTCTCCTTTATCCAGAAGAATTGCTCATTTTGCAGAAGCAGGTCTTGTGTTCTGGCAGGTGCCTGAAGGACAGAGCTACATGTCTTTTGACCTGAAGTGTAGACACCACTGTACAAGCTCTCAGCACTGGAATTTAAAAGTGAGCCTTCCCAGTCACATATTTAATATGTGAAAGACAAAAGGTGCTGCCTAGATATTCCATGAAAAAAAACCTAGCAAGGGAGAAGCATTGCAGCCTACCAAGCGTTACCACATACCAAGTCAAAAGCAGTAGGTCTTCATTGCTTTTGTTAATCTTTTGATTTTTTTGCATCTGAATTGCAGGCAGAACCCAAGACACATACAAGAGCAATCAAGCTACAGGAACAGCAAATAATTCCTCTGTCTGCTGGGTCAAGAAATCTTGCTGCCAGTACACTGGACAGAAATATATTACTGTAAGTAGTGTTTTCTAGTTTGGTTAGAAGAGAAGAGGGAAGTAAATATTAATTTACACAAAAGGAAGATTGGAAAGTAGGGAAAAAAACCTATACAGCCCAGGAATTTTCAAATGCATTTTAAAATGCATTAAAAAGAATAAATAAAAATCTTACTCCAAAGCCTAATTCTGCTATTTTCATTCTATTGTTTCAGAACTATTTAAAATGAAAGAAGGTGTTAACACGTACTCCATTGTTACATTAAAATGGCAATAACTGATTTTCAAAGCATTAAGTTTCTAGTGGGACCCCATGGCTTATAAGGCTTTTTAAGTAACCATTTCCCCTACAAAAATACAATCCCCCAAAACCAAGCCTTTGCAGACAGGACCTTTCTGTAAAAGTCATATTTGACAACTACTGAACAAAAATACTTTACCACGAGACACTACCACCTGTTTACTATATTATATATACAGTTCTTTCTTTGTGTTTTTATTAGAAGATTTTTCCTTTAACAAGGCAGGCAGAGGAGCTTACATATACAGCAAATGCTTTTACTGCAAAAATGCGCACAAGATACAGTGTAGAAATGGCATGACATTTGGGAAAGATTACAAATTGTCTCTCTGGGTGCTGCTCAGAGATGAGTGATACAGTTATATTTGCTTCACTCTCATGGCAGTGGATGTAAAACTCACTTGTCAGAGAGGTCAAGAGATTTTCATGCCAGCTCTGATACTTTTACTCTGCTAGTAGTCCCTACCAATTTGAGAAATTTAAAAGAAACTCTGTAGCTAGACCATATTTCTAACATACATAGCTATTGTTGTGTGAAATCTCTTAGAGGAGTTGATGCTTGTGCTGTGGAAAATCCTTCCCTATGGGCCTGACCCACTAATGGACCACAGCTGGACTGGAAGTGAACTTCTAGACCATCTTGCTTCCTCAGTCCTGTAGTTCAACACTTCCCTAAACAAATAGCATTTAAATGCAGGTTTGATATCAGAGATTTATAAACTGCAACGAAATCCGTTTACCAATAAACATACATCCTCTTCTTGAAGAATATTCTTTAAAGATATATTATGCAAGTAGTATATATCAATCAGTAAAGTAAAATTATCTAAAGATTGTTTCCCTTAGCAACAATACATGCTGTAATAATGTGAATGGCTTTTCCAAAGACAATTTTTTAAAATGCACTATATTGTCTAGGAAGATTCTTATTATTGATAAGATTTCTTGCAAATTTTTGATTGCTGTAATACATTGATGAAATCTTTACTAAGAAGAAAAAGGCTGGAATTTTGAAAAGAAAAGAGAAGAAAAGAGAAGAAAAGAGGAGAGAAGAGGAGAGGAGAGGAGAGGAAGAGAAGAGAAGAGAAGAGAAGAGAAGAGAAGAGAAGAGAAGAGAAGAGAAGAGAAGAGAAGAGAAGAGAAGAGAAGAGAAGAGAAGAGAAGAGAAGAGGAGGGGGATTGTTACACATCATTAGCCTGCTAGGGATAATTTTGGACTAATTGGTGACAGAGTATATTAAATGTGTATTTAATAACAAATTCTCTGTTCAAGAAAATGGATGAAACCTCATTGATGTCACTAGAGCATTAATCACTTCAGTCAGCAGAGGGAACAGGCCTTTATCCGATGTGATTCTTTTAACAATTCACATGACATGGATTGTTAAAGGGAATTAAAATTCTAAAAGACACCAGCCATTTTAATTCATGTCCTCCTAACATTTAAGAACCTATAAAAGTTGTCCCATGTCCCAGTAGGACTAACTATTACTATGTTCCTACTTAATATTTTACATTACGAGGTGTTCAAGGGAGGATATGAGCATTCTTTGTGGTTTGTTTACTAGAAGACATGTATTTACACTACGGTTTTTGCAAAGACCATCTTGACGATGGCTGCTGGAACAGCCATAAGCAAACATACAGCATGGGGGAAGAGTTCATGCAGCTGACAAAAACCATTGCTGGGAATCAGTTCAACTGACAGCATGAGCCCCGCTCTTCTCAGCAGTTGCTCCCTTACCACTTGCAGGAGCAAGTGTGCCGTATTCTCAAAGACATAAATGCAGACTGGCTCTTTACTCTCCACCACAATGTGTGAGGACCTCTATATTCTTGTCAGCTCAGTACAGACCACATTATTTTAATTATTTGCTCAATAGCAGAAGTGCAAAGGAAAGTTCACATTTCCCTTGTGTTGTCCAGCAGAATCATTAGAGAATCACTGCATTTTAATAAGTTAAAGATAAGAGGCTTTCACTTTTACCTACTGTGATAGTATCAAATGTTATCTTTATATTTGCACAAGACTGTTTTACTGTTTGCCTTATCTCTCAAGCATATCTCATTAGTATCATGTCTACTGCACTGCTCCTGTACTGCATCGTGCTTATATCCTCTTCCTCTTTTGCTTCCTACCTGTTTTGAAGAGACTTGGGCAGACTTCTGTCAGCACTGGCAATATCTTAACAACACAGAAATGCTATTGGGAAACAGAGTTCCCCTTGAGCTATATATCTATTATACCAAATCCATAAAACTGTATGTAATTAGCACTCTTCCTAGTCTCACTTGTCCACCTGGCTTGACTCTCCCATACATTATGTTTGGACCAAAACCCACCTTCCAACACCAGCTTTAAATCCTTGTAGCATATGAGATCTTTGGTCAATATATATATCCTAGGTAATCTGTAATCTGAAGTCCTCTGGACCCAGCATAAATTTCTTCAAGATCCACTGCACAATGTTACCATTATCCAAATAAGACTAGCTTAGTGGCTGGTATTTTAGACTGGCTATTTCTGTGTTAGAAGTATTTATAAGAAGGTTATCAACTCCAAAGTGTTGGAAAATCCTGACTTCCTTCAGAGTTAAATGGATTTCATGGGACAAGTTCAAAATTTACTATGCAAAATCCCAAGAGATTTATAAATAAATAACTTCAGAATCTTTCATCTGCTTGTTCCTGATCTTTTAGAGGTATGCTTGGAGTACATCTCTGAGACAGTCTTCAAAACCAGAAAGGTTTAAAAGTCACTGTTTCTTTTAAATGAAGGTTGAGACTCTTAAATAATCATTTGACCTATAAGCAAGGCACAGTAAAAGGGTCACAGGCTATCATGAAGCAAAAAGAAAAAAACAATGTGATACCATTTCCTCTGGTTGCTTGTTGCATTTCTGTAGTTGGCCATCCCTTTCTTCACCTTTTACCTCCTTGGTCACTTATCTTGTTTATGGTGCAGTCAGAAGAACTACACTGCTTCTTTTGGAATGTTTTTAAATATGCAATGATATGCTCCAAACAGCGATTTAAATGCAAAATGTTCACTAATTGGCAAGTTACAAGCTTTCTCTCCAGTTCCCCTCAGTCTGGAGAGTGAAGGGCATCTTAAAGAGTTGGGTTTTTGTGACATGCTAAACCAGCATTTGTCTCTGCTAAGAATGTCTTGCTGATATCCATACTGGTATCACATTTGAGTGCAGACACGGTTATACTGGGATAAATGCAAGTACATGGCTATAGCTCTTTGCTGCCTGGGGAAGATATCACCAGATCATATCGTACTCATAATCAAATGGCCAGCAAATATTCAAAGTGTGCAGGCAACCTAATAATTGTGCTACTTTAAAAATAATCTTCTACAAAAGACTGCAGTGTTACTGACCTTGTTCTTTTCTGTAACCAAATTGAAGATAGTAAGGCTGGATTAAGCCAAAATAAAAGTTTCTGTGTAGCTTCTTGCACCTGACTAACAACATCTTTTTTAAAATAATAACATGAGCTCAACTGGTGAGATTTTTTCACATGAAAAAGATCTAAGTTTTAGCTGTTGCAGGTGCTGGGACAGAGAAGATAGCTCCTCAGTACTCAAAAGGTTGTTTTTTGCTGTATTTTCTACTTCACACTGTGGTTACTTGGATGGCATAGCTTTTGTTGGGAGCAAATAATTTTCATTCTGATTGTACTTAGGTAAACATATTCAGAGCACAAGAAAAATCCATAAAGCAAAGCTTCTGTGATTTAAAAGCAATATTTTCCACAGCTTATTTCATCTGGGAGATGCAAAAGATTGTAACCAAATAAGAAAAGAAGCACCACACAAGGTTTCTTTAGAGAAAGAACTGTGGTATATAAGGCTGCTCTGAAAGTGAAAAATTATAATTTCCTAAATAAAATAAGTAGAGTTCCTCTTTTCTTTATTTTCTGCCACACACACTGTTGTCTCTTCACTGCTACTGGAAAGATCTCGCTGAGCACTGTGACTGCTACAGAACAGCCTCCTCTTCCTAAAATACATCCCAGATCACTTTGAAGGGCACCATGCAATCAAATATAGATGTAGTTACTCTATGCTTGCAGATTTTTCTGTTTAAAAGAAAAAATGTTGCTGTATGTATTTACGCTTAAAGTCAGAGACCAAAAAGCCTAGCTTATGTTTTTAGAACCCTTAAGGTAGATAGTTGTTATTTTTTAAACAGACCTGGACAATTCAGCAGTCTCTAACAAACAGTTCATAAAGACTGCTGAATTCCCAAAGAAAACTCATTAAAACCTCTGCCAAAGCTTTTCAGTGACCTCCAGCTGCTTCCTGAATCACCTCAGACTCTGCTAACACACAGGGTATTATCTGCCTCTCTAGCAGATTTGCACAAAGCATCAGTCTTTGGCTTATTCATTGCTGGTCACAAGAATGAGTATCAAAGATAAGAGACTACTCCAACAGCAACCAACTCTGTGTGCTGATATCTAAACACCCAAAAAGTGAGTTTGACTTACATATAGCTGAAAAACTTAGAAAACTGAGTTAAGCTGTTTAAACATGCTGTGAGTTGGCTATCCAGAATTCACTAGCCACACATTAAAACCATAACCAGTAAAACTGAATGCCTATTCCTCTTTCTTCTCTCCACAGATACTGCTCTCTCCATCCCACAGAGCTCTGTTTCCAGTGGGCCAACACAGAAGTCTTTGGTCAAATTGGTAGTACAGACTTGAGAAAAAACATCAAAACCTGTATTAATAATCCTGTTTGTTTCAGCTCATTTCCTTTGAGGTCAGAAGTTAGTAAGAGATCCAAGGAACTGGCTTAGACAGTCTTTAAAGGTTTAAAGGTTCCCCAAATTTCTTTAATTGTGTCAACTCCAGTCTGTTTTCAGTAAGGAAAAAACCAAACAAAACCCAAAGACCACAACATGAGGATGACTAGAGACTCATGTAGAGATAATTGGCTGAGGATGAGAGAGGCATGAATTTTAAGACAGAGATTGTGAAAGCCCTAACTTTTTTTTTCTTAAAAAAAAAAAAAAAAAAAAGCTATTGGAATAACAGAAGAGTGAGGTAAGTTCTTGCCCAGATTTTAGGTTCAGATTTTCTCCTTATGTAGCTAAAGCTTATTAAACTCCATATCTACCTTTGGGTAATGGGGTACATTAAGTGTGCACTGAATGCTGACAAAGCTATGTTAGTTTATATTCACAAAATATTGTTTGAGACTGCTCTTGCTTATATGGAAATATCAGTAAATACCCTTCCTGCAAGTTTTATCTTTTCTTCTTTTTCTCCTTAAAATGAAAGGGTCTACCTTTAAGGGTCTGCCTTCCAAATTCTTTAATATTATCACATTAAAAAAATGCCAAGAAATTTATGTTTTCCACTATTCTGAATAGCAAAACAGGCAATATTTATTACCTGGTATATTAGTTATTTTGTCCATCTGCTCTTGCAAATATAAATTAGCCATAAAAATCAAGTAAATTCTCTAAAGTGAATGGAAGATTTTAAAGCCTGCTTACTCTCATACACATTTAAAAAAATATTTACTTCCAAAGTTCCAAATATAAAAATCCTAATTAAAATTCAGTCTCCAAAAACACAACTGGCAAGGTAGAAATGACAGGCAGAATGAAGTGGGAATAAAAGTTACAAAGAGATTAAATATTGCATAAGAAAAAGGTAGGGGTGAAAGTATTTGTAAGTGCCAAAATACCTGCCAAGTAGCAGAGTATTTTTCAGCTGTGTTGAATTTGAACAATTTCCCATTGTATCACATCATCCATTTCTAAACCACCTATAATTTTTGAGTTGGCTTGTGAATTAAAGCACAAAACAACAACTCAGTAAAACTGAGCAATTCCCTGGAAACATTTTCATTTCCTTCCTGCTTCCTTTCCCCTCACTGCTCTCCTTTAGAAAACAAGGAAATGAAATAAATGTAGAGCCATGCTTTCCAGCAGAACGGTTAGCAACGAACATCAGGTTTTAAAGACCCATCACCTGCATTTCTTTTTTTAGGTTCACAGAATTATGTTTACCCCAGTAGTTGCTAGCTGCCATTTGAAGCTCAAAAAATTGTGGTAAAGTCAGATTGCAGAGCATTAAACCCATAGGCTTTTAAAGGTGGTCTGCCTCGGGGGCTGAACACTGAGGTATTTACTACCAGCAAAACTTCCTACATACTAAAGTTTTTTTTTTTTTTATGATTTAAACTATCATTCAGCATTTATGGTGGACAAAAGGATTATTTCTACAGACTGTTGTTACTATTTCTTTCACCCTTGTTTGGGTCTATATGTATTATCATAATAATGACACTGGAGGCTGAACTACTTCCAACAGCTGCGGACTGCAGGGAATTCACTGAAAGCGTTGGAAGAGATTAAATGCTGAGAATCAAACAAACGGGAAAAAATAAAATGAATGTCTCCTTGTGAGCTTGTAATTACTTCTCCTTTAATAGATGCCCACCTGATGGTCAGTCTGTACTGATGCAGTGCTTTCTGGGAGGTTTGGCACTGCTGTGCTAGGAGCTACAGGGAAGTGTCATTCTCTGGTTCAGTTTGGCAAGATTTCAGCCTAGAAAGCAGCGAGTAACAGGATGGCAGGACAAACGGTGGCATGGAAAGCATAGGAGGGAATGAGCTCTGACACCAATACCACAGCACAAGGCTGTCCGGCTCCTGAGGGCTGGTTATGCTCTGGAAGCATGACTATATGGCAGAACCTCAGTTCAGAGCCATAAAAGCCTTCACATGTGTTTGGGGTATGTGTTGAAGAAGGAACTGATGCACAGTGCTGCCGCTGTGATCTTCCAGCTGAACAGCCCTGACGTACGCCATTCCTAGATAGCTCTCAATCTGCCGGACTATTATCTGCCTGTAATTTAATACACGTGTTAGTGAGAGATGAGTTTTCAGGAGGGACTTGAAGGAGGGGAAAGGTTACTGGCTTGAAGAGACTTCCCAGGCATAAGGTCTGGCACTGGCCCTCTGGTTCATTGCTCTTCGTACCTACAGCACATATGCACACAGCCTGGAAAACAGAGGTGGAGAGTATTTTTGTCAGATGAAACAAAGATGTATGTCAGCAAATTGCCATGGCTGTCTTTTTAACAGCAGCTCCTGGCTACTGTTCCATCAGGACTGTACTGAAACTGCTCACAGCCTCTGCACCTTGATGGCATTTCCTGAGTATGAGCAGCAGCTCAGTGGAGTTAACCTTCAAATGTGCTTGTACCGGCAGAGTGGTGTCTAAGGGCAAAATAAATGGCATCAGGTGAAAAGGGAAAATTGTCCACTCTAGAAAAGACTGACTTTGGGACTCACAAACATTGCAAGGTGTTGCAAATGTCTTCAGTTTGACTCAATGATCTTATAGGTCTTTTCTAACCAAAATGATTCTATGATTCTATGAAATTCAGTGGCCCATCTCAGTTTTACTATTGCAATCTCAACTACTCCAGTGCCTTCAGGGAAAACAAAAAAAACAAGCACCCCAATATTTATATAACCTTTGCTGGCTGAGTAATTGCTATTTGTTTGGGTCAAGAGCAATCATTATTCATAATGAAGCAACTGGCTCGTTACTATTAGTTTTTTCTTCTTTTTTTTTTTTTTTTTTTTAAACTAGAAAAGTGGTTGCATGGCAAGTGGCATGTGAAAGAGTAGAGGCTACCAACCAAAGTGAGTGAAGAAAAGGTGTACCTATGCAATTCTTCTCAGCACTGAAATGGAAATATCAAAGTACAGCTTTTTTTGTTACAAGTATAACATAGAGCTTCTTAGCTGTAACCAGTCTGAATAAAGGAACTAAGTCTGCTTCTACTGATGTCTCTGCCATAATAATTTGAGATTATTTCTTGTAAATAGCCACATCTCCTTTCTTCCCCCAACACATAATGCAATTTATGAACATATTCAAAGACTGTAAGAGCAGAAAACCATCACTCAGAAAGCATAATTGTCACATTGACAGAAACAACATAGAAAGGACACTACATGTTTGGGAGAGGGTGAATTTAATATCCTATACTCTTATTTCCCTGCTCTAGAAATGACTCTGCAAAGATTACACCCAAATCATTAGAAGTTCACTGGATTTTTGTATGTGTATTAATGTCAAAAAAAGCAAGGTTAAATAAATACTTGAATTCTGTATTTGCTCCACTTTTTGGTTCATCGATGAGCCATTTATAACCTCATATAGTAACTATTTTCTGGAATGTTGTGTTCTGTTTTCCTTTGCTATCTTGATTAGACCTGCTGTCCTGTCCAGGAGAAACTAGAGTTTGGAATTCAGACAGGGAAGCAATGATGGTGCCCATTCAGCTCAGGTTGATCCATTTTTAGAAAAAAATCTCCTGCTCTACTTAAACTTAAAATGGGAAAGTTACAAAAAACCCCAGTGTTGAAAACAAGTGGTTTGGGTTTTTTTTTTTTCAGATTATCAAACAATATTTTGCTGCACTATTTCTCACTTCACAGAAGCATGATATAGTAATGACAGAATTCTGTTAATTAAAGTATTTTTCTTAAATACAGTAATTTTATGAATAATATGCAATTCTTTGGGGAAAAATTATGAAAGAAAACTCTGAAGTTTTTTACTAGAAACATGAAATGTAACTTAGTTCCTATATTTCATTTAAAGTTATTGTGTCAATTGAAACACTTTGGGAAATGCTTATTAATAATATTTTAAATGCTCATTAGTAATCCTTCTATACAACAATGGGGTGGAGGCCAGGTAGTTTCAATATTCTCCATATTTGAATACTGCCATGAAGGAAGAAGGATCACACACAGAATTTTATGGAGAAAGGCAATTTTCCAAAATATGAATATAAATCTCATTTTAACAACTGGTGATTGATTAATAAAGGGTATATTAGTAATATGCAAAACACAGTAGACTGAGGAAAAATGTATTAGGCTTTTAATTACCAATTCTTGTCAAAGCAGTGTAAGCTTTATACTAAAACAAAAATAGCACTCTTGCATTTTAGATAGTGAATATCAATTTACTTACTTTTACTTAGTCATGTTTTTCAAGAGTAGTATCACTTGCAGTGGTTCAGGATAAGATTATATCCATGCAGCCATTAAGTTTCAAAACTTTATTATAGGTATATAACTATGTAATACTAAATTAAACAATATTATTTTGGGAATACAGATTATTACATGTGGGGTCGGGATCAAGGGAATCTGAATCTTGAACTCTACTTCTGGAGTTAGAAGTGAGGAAATAAATGGAATCGGGAGTTTTAATACAAAACACTAATGCCTAAATAGTTTTTAAAACTGCAAACGCAATTTTTAATTCTTGGATGGACTTTGCATGTTATGTTAAAGCAATTTACCCCCACGCACCATGCTCTATATTGTCACTTGATGCATCCTTATTACTTCTCCAGGTATTAAAGGAGTATGATATGTTTTCATTTCATTAATCTTCACTCAGGGGCAGTGATGAGTTCATCCAACGCTCTGCTCTCAAGACTGAGAATTCTTTTCAATTAAAAAATCATCTCCACAGATGGTACTGGCATTAGCAGCAGCCCATTCTGTCTACAACAACAAATATTGAGATATTTCAGGAATTACCCTATAAATCACTGGACAAGGAATGATCTACAGGATTAAAACAAAACAAAACAAAAGGCTACCAGAAGTTAAGATGATGAGAATCTGGCCCATATGGTTTTATTGTCTCTTCAATGTATCAGTTTCATCACTGTATCTGGACAATTTAATTGCATGTAAAGGTAAAATATAGTGAAAAAATTAACAAAGCTATTAACTGCAAATACGTTACCCAAAACATTAGGATCACAAAGGTGATAATGGAAATGGTTTAAACTCAGGGAAAATTCTCTGTTAAAGGGGATTAAAGAGACCATTTATAGAATAGGATGGATTTCTTCCAACCTCCTATGTGCAGAAAGCATGCAATGCGTGAATAATTCATCCAGAAATTCTATCGTGAAGTTGTATCAGTTTCCACAGTAAAACCTGGCTGTGGAGGAGGAAAATACATCAACATCTGTGACAGGCCCTATGAAGAGACAGTTGCAAAGCCTTTCAGGCACCAGGAGCAAACCAAAATATAATAAATTCACCAAGTGTCAAATTTGTGTCGGCTGAATAATGACACCATATGTCTGGGTTGCCGTGTCACTGCAGGCTGCCCCACAAAAGCAGCCCCTACGCCTCCCATTCTCACCAGCCCCCCTCTC
>NW_010322278.1:0-429 GCF_000700745.2 Antrostomus carolinensis
CAGGGCCGGTGCCGGCCGGGCTTCGTGTTCCCTGGACAGCGACCGGGAGCCGCCTGCCGCCACCCCGGCCCCGCCGCGAAGAGCCAGCATCCGCCGCTCCAGGGCCAGGTCACCCGCCACGAGGAGACAGAAAACCCGGCGGGCAGCGGGCTGCCTCCTCGGGAAGCTGTAATAGGTGCTGCACCCACGCCGCACCTCTGCCAAAAGAAAATTGATTTTTCCGAGGTCTCTTTTTAACATCTCTCCACTCAAGCTCAAGCCACAGTCCTCGCAACACAGCTTCTCCCATTTCTTTCACACTTCTTCTGCTTTCCATCCACTTACCTCCCACCTTCTTCCCTTCCACCTCCCTGCATCACCTCCTCTAACAAGCTCTTACACTCCGAAAAGGTTTCAAAACTAAACCCTGGCTGCTGATCCTGATTCCTC
>NW_010322278.1:465-3763 GCF_000700745.2 Antrostomus carolinensis
CTTATCCCACTTAGGAAACCAATTTTGGGTCTCTGCTTCCTCTGTGATCTGGGAAAAACTGTTGCAACAGTGGCCTCTTCCCTATCCTGCGGAGTGGATGGTTCCCAGCATGACTGGCAGCAGAGAGTCCGATAGCTGAGAAGGACGACAGGGCATTAATTTAACTTATTCACAAACCATTACTTATTGCTTACTCTTTTTACAGAGTATTCATGATGTGCAATGAAGAGGCTGATGTTCCTGAGAGTGAGTGCCATACATTGAAACAGCTGAATGCCCTGATAAAGCAGTCATGTTAAACATTCTTGATAACCCTGTCTTGTTTAAGTTAAAACAGTAGCTGCAATGTCAGCAATACCCATAGAAGCAAAAAGCAAACAAACAGATGTATTCCATGTTACCACTCAGTTTTAATAATGTCTTCTGCTTACTCTCAGATGTGAATTTGTTTTCTGTTGTCCTTGTTCTTAAAAAGGTTCATCTTAAACTACTCTATCTGATATAGTGGAGACAATGTGCTTGCCCAGAACTAGTGAAGATGATGTATGTCGCTCCTCCTCCTGCAATTCCAGCTACAGTGTCCTCCAAACGACTGGACAAACTCTTATGAGAAAAGGGATGCTTTCCAGGGACAGATGCATCCAAGATCTGGAAGGGGGACAGCATAATTATGTAAATACTCCCACATCCCATGATTGAGAGCAAACACCTGCTGATGCTAATGGGAGAAGAGAGGATTACAGTTCCTACAATCAGCTCCTCTGCCCCATAAATCTGCCTCTGACCTCTGCCTCACTTTATTTAATTCCTTACCACCACAGCCATTACTGGTATGTAAGACTTACGATGCTTGTTTTCTGCCACGGGCTCCTATCTGCTATGAATAGAGGTGAGAAATTAATTTCTGATATTGTACTCAGCCGCCCTATAAAGATCAGCAGTGACACACAGTCTAGAGATGCAATCATAACATCAGTTTTGAAGGTTTTGTATCATACTGTTGTGCCATTACCCACAAACACCAGCACGTCTCAGCCAGTACCGTAACCTTCAACAGTGCTCTTCTGGCAGCCACACTTGAATGTGCCCTCTTACCCTCTCCAGCCTGTCTGGAAGACAGATCTCCCGTTCTTCAGTTGCTTTTTCTGTGATAGCCAGAATGTAGTGATACAACAAAAGATTTTCTCTTCCCTTTTATACCATTTTAAAAGATGTTACTTTATAAAAGATGTCCTTAGACTTCCAGGTTTACTGAAAGCAGCTAATTAACAATGAGATACTAGTAATTGCTAATACCATGTTAACCCACCGCAGGTTACTAAGATAAAATCTGGCGATATGGCTGCATTTCATAATCTGCAGCAGAGCTGAACTGGCAAGCCTAGACCGAACTTCGTGGCAGGCACTGACAAAAATCTGATTAATTTCAGGTACTTTATTGTGGAAAACTATTCTAAAAAACAGCAGCAAGATCAGGTACTGTACTTTTCTCCCCAAAGAAAACAGTGTTATTAAGTAATGAGAAAATATCTCATGCAGCAACTGGCCTGTTCCTATTTCATGCCTTTAATCATAGTCAGCTGTTCAGAAGTCATTATCAACACAGGTATTTTTGAGGTAGTACATCTACTAGTAGCAATAAGAGCTGTTCTACACTACCTCCTTGAAGAAAGGTATGCGTTAGGGATCGTTCATAGGTCAAAGATGTTTCACTTCCTTTTAGGATGGTAGAAAGCATGACTAAGAGGTAAAGCTTTGGCCTCCCTCCACACATTTTCATCTGTTGGTTAAGTACATAAGTAGTCAACTGATCAGTGCTCTTGTTTATGGCTTGAAACATTTTGACATTCTGAACAAGACCTACAACATTTCTGAGGGAAAGAAAAGGAAAGCACATTTTCCATAGAAACAGCAGTTTTCCTGCTTGACACTAGTCATGCCAAAAGGGTTCTGTTCAGAGTAACTACAATAAAATCACTGTATATGATGAACAGAAAGGAGGGAATTCTCAGTTGCCTTAGAAGAAGCTGAACTATGGTATTTGTCTTTTCTCATTTATAACAGGATATCGGCAGGAATGAAAGTCATATTTGTCTGCCTTAAAATCTTGCAAGTATGTAAAAAGTTGGGGGAAAATCTAAGCTAATTACACGCATGCTCTGAAGCCACTGTGGCACAGAAGTCTGATGTTCTAATTATATATTTAGCAATTTATAGTTCCTCCCAATCACCATGGTAATTACACATGAAGTTAATTGATACTACATAATAATCTGGCCCCTAATTAGCAGTGTGTTTTTAATTTGTTAAAGATTCCATTATGCAGCCTGATCTAGTCCTAATAAAGTCACTGTAAAAACTCCCATGCGACTGGTAAGAAGAGGATCAAGCCTAAGGAAAGAGAAAGATGACTACATCTTGGTTTGCCATTTGTAAGCTACTGAAAGATGACCATAAAAGTACAACTTCTTTCCTTTTTTTCCTCTAGTCCTTAATTATGGTGAGTCAGGATTTTTTGTTAGTTTAACCACTTCACAATATTTATCTGATTGTAGAAGAACAAAACAGGATATGTCTTTGCAGAGGAAAACGTGAGAAGAGTACAACCTTGGTTACTGCGTGCTGTTTAGTGGACACAATCTCCTTACACTTGTATCTCTTAAAAAGCAATAATAAAGCAAAAGAGGAAATTACTGATGCAGTCTGATGCTAACCAGTGCAATATCAAATTTTATAATACATCTAATTCTTCTGGAACTGACTGTAAATTAATTAAGCTTCTTGAAGTTTACTGTACTCAAAATGGTGTTGCTGTGCTTTTGTAGCTTCAAATAGTAGCTCAGACGGCCTAGCTATAAATACATCAAGTAATATTTATAACTTTGGCAATGATCTTTATCTCTTTGGGGGTCCGAGAGCTCTGGAATTTGTTTTCTATCACAGGCTAAATGTCCTGAGCATGATGTTGTAAGTCTGGGTTACCACTGGAAGGGAAGAAAAGATTTGAGGTTTTCCATTGCTTGTTTTTGTAATAGCAGACTGCAGTGAACTGCATACTAATTCTGTGGTTGAAGTTATGTGAAATGTACCAAGGGCATATGAGTAGGTGTCCTCTTTGACATCTAAGTAAACAAACAAACATTTTGGATAGAGAAAAATAAGAATCATTGTGAATGAGGACAAAATGTTCCAGCTTGTTCCCTGGCACTCTCTCCTTGCTTGTTATTTACATATGCAAATTGTCATCATTTTAAGATAGGTTTAATGAGGATCAATTATAAAGCAGTTTCACTCTTTC
>NW_010322278.1:3790-46629 GCF_000700745.2 Antrostomus carolinensis
GGTTTATCGTGAGATTGGCACCTATCTGTTCATCCTTCTCCATTTCAGTTTTCAGTTTTCTGAAGCTCTGGGAAAGGATCACTCTGCACTTTGCCAAGAGCAGAGCACTGCTGGCTTTCATTAGTTGGGGCCAAATTCTTTCACTTTTGTTCACAGTGATTAATGCTGAAATAAACAGGACTTCTTGCAGTATTCACTGTGAAAAGGCTCTAAGTATGCTCAGATGCAGACTACGGTAACAAAGTAGCTGCTGTTTGATTGTGCTCCCTCTCCCTTGCTAAAACTGGCATGAAGAGGAACTGAGTTTTTCTTCTGTTCATAGAACAGAGGATGGTACTTTATTATTATTATTATTATTAATAAACTGTATGATCAAAGAACTTAGAATCCGAAAGTGGATGGAGCAAAAGTACAATCTTAACCCTCGGGAGATTACAAACTAAATATAAACCAAGACACCAGTAGAGAGAAGAGCTAATTGGGGTAGGAAGGGTGGAGTACCAGAGAACAATAAAACTATACTGGCCAGTCTCTTGATGCTAGCATACTAGAATTAGTTTTTGGAGGCACAGATACAAAGCAAGTTAGCAAGAGGGTCTTCAAAGTCAATGTGGTATCTTTAGATATTCAGAGGACCAACTCCCAAGCATGAGGGGCAATTTTAGAGAAAGCATGCAAATGGGTATTTGAAAACATAGTAAGTAGACAGTGACAGCTGGAATCCTGTACAGACAGACTGTGGGAATCAAGCTTTTAATACTGAACAAATGATAGACAGGGAAGGGAAGGGCCTTCAACCTTAAGTCAATTAGGCTCTGCTTGATGTAACATAAAGGCAGGATGAACTGCAATGAAAAGTGACAGCAGAGAACTGACAGAGTATTTGCATTGGAGTAGACCAGATTGTGTCTATCAAGGAAGAGTAAGTAAGAATAAAGATGAGATGGCAAACACGGGATAAAAGTTTTTCCTAGAGCAACCACAAATTTTCATCCGGACAACTCCTTCTGACAAACAAATAATTTATTGCAGAATAAAAGTGAGAAATTTTCAGTTTTTCTGGAAAATAACTGCAATTTTCCTGATTTTATCATGAAGCAGCATTTTCACATTCTGGACAACCTTAACTCAGACTCTTCTCTCCATCTCACATCCTAGTTGTACCTAGCCCTTGCAGATTATTTTTTAATAACCCCTCTACTTCTCCTATCTTGTCTCCTTAACTCAGCCTAAGTTGTCACAGGAGAATGATGAATTCCACTAGGTGAAGGCCCTGTGTGACAGGTAGGAGGATGCTCTGTTCCATGAGAATGGTGAAAAAGAGGACAGGGAGGTAACTGTGGCACAAATTATCACTGGATGCATTACTGTCAGAGTAAACAGAATGTTTCTACTGAACAGTAGACAACAAAGTTGATACTTAAGCTAAATTTCTGAAGAATTACAACCACAAAAGCCCCTGCACATTTCTCACATAGCAGAGGAGAAGAATGGACAAACCAAGTGCCAATAAACTTTCACTTCATTTTGTAAGATGCTCTGTGGACATCTTTAAAATATAGTGTGTTGCAGATATGAAAACTTGGGCTGGGCAAAGCCGGTCACTGTAGAAATAGCCAATTCTTCAATGATTAAGCAACTGGGAAAGTGGAATACATTTTATATGTGTAGATATAGTGCTTTTTTACTGGAGGAGAGCTTGAAATTTTGAGGTGATTAATGCCCTTGAAAAAGTAAGTAGCTATGTTGAAACACAAATATTGCCTCTGTTCTTCTCATTCCAGCTTCTGGTGTCTGATTTTTCCTCTCCTTTTTAGTTGCTTGACAAAAATATATTATTGTAAACTACATCTTTCTTTGCTCTCAAAGTGCTCATTTCCTTAATATTGTATTGGGACCTTTTCTAAACCCAGATTTTTTTTTTTCCAAACTTCCAACTGTTATTACCATCAAAGTAGAAATAATTGGAACATTTGTTTAAAAAAGCCTTGCAGCAGTCAGTGGCAATTTAGCACACACCATGTCTGGATATTGGTTCAGAGACCTGGGAGCTTGTTCTTTTTTTTATAACTCTTCTGGATTACACAGGAAAAGATGATCAATTTTGGCAACAGATTGTAAACAACGATGCAACAGAATTGTTCCCCAAACCAATTTACTTATAAGAGTAAGAACTTTCTTCAGATACACAAATACTCATGCACACATACTTTCCTAGTAATCAGGCTACTGACTGATGGGAGCATATTGCCAAGTAACAATATAGTGCAAGCTATGGATTTTTACAGAGCTTCCGTCATTACTGGTCACACAGCTTCTATTTTAACCTATTTAACAGATTTTAAAGTATATGTTTAACAGAATTGAAATGCAATGCTACTAATGTTTTTGGACAGGGAATAAAGAACGCTGTGGCCAGTTGCAATAGGGAATAGAATTTCAGGTGGGCAGGTTATAATGACCAGAATCAAAATTTGGCTGAGGCCCAAGTCAACCCCTATTAACCTAAACAGTTCTACAAGATCTTGAATCATTAAGGCTGATTTTAAATTTCTTCTTGCTTTCACAGCAAAGAAAGGCCAATTGGCTGTTTGCAGTATTGTCTGAGTCTCATTCGAAGTGAAGGCTGGTGGCGATTCGATTGTAAGCATCATTTCCCACAGCCCCATTGGGAACATTTCCCAGCTGGCTCAGAGTCTGCCTAAGCCCACTCCATCACCCAGCTCTGGCATCACAGAACTCTCTGTTCCAGCAGGCTAAGTGGTAGGGCCATCCCTGCTAGTATAAAGGAACTTAAGCTTAGGAAGAATGCTTGTTTCATGACATTTAACATATCTGGGTATTCCCACTGAGAAGCAGGATATTCATGCTGTGAAGAAGGGGCTGGACTAGGTGGATCTGCAGCTCTTTCTATCTAAAAATGTCTCTGTTTCAGTGAGAACATTTTGGTAGCGTCAGGCAGCACCTGTAGTCCATTAACTCCAAAAGCATTTCAGTGTTTACAGTAACCAGGAAATGTCGATGTCTGTGTTATATTAACAAATCCACAGTAACAACTTGCAGTTTCAGTTTTTAGAGCTGTGCAGAGAATGGTTTACTGTGAGTCGACAAGAGTTTTACTTTTTTTGGTTGAAACGTGAACAGGGCTGTAGTACTGTCCTTGAAACCATTACAGAAAGGTGTAAAGAAGTCCAGTATTGCTTCAGTAATGGCTTCATATGATCAGGTAGGCAAAACTACAGCTGTGAACTGTAGGTCTTAAAAATACTTATGACACCAGCTTTGTAGCTCCTTTACCTTAGTTTTGCTTACACTCTTCCTGCCTTTTGCATGTAGATTGAGGGGGTTTGCAAAATGGCATAATTTCATTCAAAATTCAGTATCTTGGAAATAAAGCTATGTTACATTTTTATGTGGACTATACTATATATACGCACAGAGAGGTAAGCTACAAGGTGTCACCGCATAGTAGGCAGCAGACTTTATGAGAGTACTGATGTGCTGCTGTATAATTATAGTCTATATAAAAGAATTTGACTGTAAGAAATGAAATAGTCCACCATGCAAAGCATAACTTATTATGGTCTTCCAAACAGACTCCAACTTCTGCATGCAAGAGGCAAAAAATCTATGCTGTGCACCCATTTGTTTTTCACAGAACTGAATTTTAGTAGTGACATTAAATTACTATTATATAAATAGTAACATCAAACACCATGGGAGAAAGCTAGAAATTATTAAGATATTTTTACTTTTCCTTTCAAGATTGAAAGTAATACTTGGTAAAACAACTTAATTCCCAAGAAAGGTGATAGCAGGAACTGCTCTGTAGCTGGCCCAGCATACCAAAGGGAGAGGAAGCTTGAGGAGGTGTTTCCCCATCACCTGCTGCTGTGTACAGCAATGTGAACAGAATGATGACAGAGGTCACAGCTACTGCTCTCTACTGATAATGCTGCCACTTATTTTCCAGAAAGGACCATCTTTTTTATTCAGTATTACTTGAAAAAATGATTCCAGAAAGAACAGAGTGGGCTTCACCTCCCCCTTGTACTCCCTTGGAGCACTGTATTCTAGCTGGCCTGACTCCCACTCTTACTAATAGACACTTTTTGAGACTCCATATACACAATTCCCCTTGACATCAATTAAGTGCCACGCAAATGAAGGAGACACGTATACAGGACTGTTCAAAAAGGCAAGAAAAAGTTGGTATTTTGCTTTTATGAATTGCTGGTTCCAAAGTTTGTTTTTAGCATTGCAATGGTTTCTAGTGAAATTCGTTCCTATGGCTGATGTCAGAACACCTTTACGGTGCTGCAGATACAGATGTTGCTCATATTGTTTACTTACGCTACTGTCATGCAGACTCACTTCAACAGCTTTTCATCATTTCATGCTGACATAAATCTGCTTAGTAGTAATTACCTGAGATTGTTCTACATTTCAGGGAAAAATTTTAATAATTTACATTACAAAAACTCATCTAGGTTGTTTGGAGAGTGAGTGCTAAACGGATTATAACTCAGCAGGATCTGATGCAGTGTTAGTTTTTGAGACAGAAGATCAGTTAATTTACCTGACAGAAAGTAATCCTTGATGTTAATTTGATCAAAATTATCAGATACAGAGTTTCAGAGATCAGGCCTTAAAAATATTTTAGTGAATGTCATTGCTAAAGGGAAAAAAGTGTAAGAAGTAAATATGAAAACCAAAACCTAGTCTCATGCCTCAAATCGGAGGCTATTCCCAATTTCTGTTCTGAAATGTTGCTAAGTGGCTTTGCAGTGATCTAACATAGTTCATTGCTGTCAGTCAAGTCATAAAGAATACTATTTCATCTGGAAAACATTATCTTCCTATAGGACTTAAAGCAGATTTGGATTTATCCTCTTCCCTCCTGACCTATAGCTCATCTTTTATAGATGGGCAGGATAAATGTAAAGTTGGTTGTGTGTACTACTAAACAGCAACAGTAGGATCTTACTCTACTTTGTACAGGTAGAAATTACCCTTTTAGTGCAGAACTGATGAAACTCAAGGTCTTCTCAATAAACACCACGGACAACCTCCCTTCCTACAAGAGAACTGCTCTAATCATTCTTAACCCCCCCCCCAATTTAGACCAAATACAAGTGACAATCTCACATTAATGGTGGAATTCCTGAGTTGCTAAAGTAATTGTAAAAATTCCCATGTGCTTCACTGAAAGATTTAATCCGGTGTGGGTACTTCCCTTTCCTTGTTCCCTCACATAGTGCTTAAGAATATGTGAGCGTAAAGCCCTCAGATCCCTGCTGAGTTGTTGATCCTCATTAGTTGGGGAAACAGGATCCAGCATGTGAGGATGCTACATGTTCTGTATCTCACATTCATTGGATATCCCTATGACTTAAAGGTGAGTAGGAATTTAGTGCCACAACATTTTTCATGAATTAAGTAAAATGATTGTATCTTCCCTGAACATCATCCTTCACTGACTTCTCTGAATGCCTCTTTCTGAAGACAGTTTAGTAATGCTGACAATGCTGGACATTACTGTGATAGAGTTGCCTGAATTTTTATGATGACATTATAATAATAGCAATGCTCTTTTTTATGATTCACATAAATTAGCATTTTATTTCCTTTCACGACTAGCACTGCAAATTGAACAGTTGTTTTCACTTAGCTGTTTTAATTAAGCTGTCCACAATGTTGCCTAGGTATTTTTACGAACTGGTAACACTTCATTAAGTATCCAGTATCAGTGGACGCTTCAGATCATTCCTGAGCATTACCTCACACTTAGGTAAATTGAAATCCCATCTGCTTTGAGGTTGTCAAATCACCTCACTTTGGTGATTTGAATTTGGTTCTCAGAAATCTTTCTAATCTTTAGTACCCTAGGAAACCTTGAGTTTGCTACAGATTTTGCCATCTGTTCACTCACTTGTCAAGATAATGAAGCTTTAAATGATACTTGTCCTAGTAAAAATCTTTCAGGCAACCTATTATTAGCCTCTCTTCATTCCGAAAACTGACAAGTTGAATTTGGATGCCTTTGGATCTTTATAAAGTTTATGTTCTATGACCAAAATTTCCTTCCCACACTGATTTCTCATGTTATTTCCTCTCCGTTTTGAAGACCTCTGGAATATTAGTTTGGAAAGCCTAGATAAGTTTTATCTCTTCCTGTGTTCCTGTTTCTCTTTTCTTTTACAAAGCCATACTGGATCTTATATCTGTATTCTCATCTGGGTGTATTATAGCTTGCTCTGTTTTTTTTTCAGAAACACACATGATAATTAATATGGGAAGCTGTCATTATTTTCATGGCCCATAAGAACTTCTTTTCATCTTTAAATGTGGCTACCATTCTAGCTGCCTTGGACAGCTGAACCTGATCAGTGTATTCCAACACTTCCACTTTCAGCTCCATTTCTAACAGTGCTTCATCCCTGATTTGCAAAGAGGACTCCAGAATGCACTCACATCCGGGCATGACGTTTGGAAATACTCTGCCCAGACACACAAAAAAATCATTATTTTAAAAACTATGTCCCTAAGTTTTATACTTGAAGTCACTGCTCGATTTTCAGAAGTGGTTACTATTCAGCCACTTCTGAAATCCTTTCTGAAAATCAGGTGATTTATTTAAAGGCATAAACAGGAATCTGGAAGTTCAGCTTTTGGTCCTCAGTTTTTAAATCTTGCTTCTTACTTACCCAGAAAGTTGGCTAATCCTCAGCCAGTCAAGGAAACTTAACCTATGGGTGCTGTCATGACAGATCATGATAGGTCCATTAACCAGCAGAAGGAAAAGCAAGCAATTGTTTTGATCGCAAGGGTAGAGAGGGAGTATTATGCAAGGTTTTAGAGAGCTTGCAATGCCCTTTGCCCATTTCCCTGAGAACCAAAAAGGACTAAGAAGTTCTGGAGAACACAGAGGTATGTGGTGGAGGCAAGAGGAGAGGCAGAAGGGAGAGAAGGAAGGAAAAAAGACCACTGTAAGGCGTTATGAGCAGGAGAAGAGTAAGCAGACTTTGATGTGACAGTGCATAAGAGGAAACTGAATAGTGGATGGAAATAGTAAAGTGGAAAACTAAAACTGGATTTTGCAAAGAAGGAAATGGAGACAAAATTAACAGAGGTAGAGGAGTCCAGAAGACTATAAGAGACAAAAACAGTAGGTAGGATATGTGCATAGTGTAGAGAAGTGTGCAGAGCAATGAACAGTGTTCTGGATACACTGTTGGCTGTTTGCACTGCTAGTCAAGGTTAACTGAATTAACAGAGTTCAACACAACTTTAAAATCCTTGGGTTTACACTTCATTCATTTTAATTTAATCTGTGAATCAGAACTGCTAAGTAATTTTCAAAAGCAATAGGTATGAGAGTCCTATTCCTTTGAATTTTAGGCACCCATTGTTAAATGAGAACTGAGGGAGGCGGGAAGCTGGGAGGGAGAGGGATGTTCCTCAGAGGGTGACTCATTCCACCCAAAACCAGCTGCCTATAAGAGGTGCTACAGTAGACCTGTGGAGGGGGACCTGATCCAGTTGAAGAAGATGTTACACTCTGAAAATGCCTCTTTCCTCCACTGATACAAGAGGTGCTTAGGAAGCCAACCTAGACTGAAGGTAAAGCTGGAGATGTCAATTCCATCTCATGTTTCCTATTTCTGAGGAATTTTAACGGGATTTAAGTATTTAAACATTGTAGGCTCATTTGAAAATCTCAGGTAGAGTATATTTCACTGTCGTCTTTAAAAGTCTCTCAGATTTAAAAGCATGGTCTTCATGATTCTCAATAGAACTTGTGTTCTGAAATCCTATGACTTATTTATCCTTTTTTTTTCTTTTTTCACATGGGCTACCTTTTGATGTGGAGACACTGGAATTGTTTTGCTGTTGAATAACAACTTTTCTCTTGCAGCACCAGCTGTAAAACATGAACACCTTGTTGGATCACACTCCAGAAATCTGAAATGGGAATCCTGCCAAAGCTCAGGGCTTCCTTTTTGTTTTGACTGTCGAACTGCTCTTGCTTCTATTAGTATCACATTCTTACCACTTGTGCTTTTCAGACACCTACAGCCAAATTTGTTCCCAGTGCAACTCCACTGAATTCAATGGAGCTGCAACAGAAGTAAATTTGTCTCAGTATGTCTGTAAATTAACCAGTCATTTAAGCTGGAGAGTGACATTGATAAGCAATAACAGCACAGGAGTGATGAAAGGAAGATATCTCCTAGTTAGTTTTGGACAGTTGACACTAACTCCGTTGTCAGATAAGTCTTACTGACTGTGGGAAAAGCCAAGTGGGGAAAGTCACACTCGCCGCCTGCTAACCGTAGGAGGAAAACAGATCTGGAATGCAGAGGAAATCTTGACATTATCTGTTCCCCCTACCCCTACCAGCCAGGCAATCAAAATAACTAGCTGAGTATCAGCTGTCTCTGTTCCTGGTCCAAACAAATGTCCTTTCTTGACAAAGTTTTTGCTCACAGGAGAGGAGGCAAAGAGAAGAAAAGAGCCTAAAGTGCATGTGGGGGAGTGTTTCCTGCCAAAAAACAGGAGCTGCTTTTCTGTAACATCTAAAAGGATAATGTTGAAATAAGCCTAGAGCTGTAGACAGAGGTGGCTCTGTGGTTTCCAAAGAACAGCGATGCATACTTGACAACCCAGCAGCCCTACGCAATACAGCTCCAGTACTTCATCACGCCACTTGGCCTCTGTTGACATTGTCAAGGACAGAGTGCCACAGACTTCAGTACAAGAAAGATCAAACCCAAGGGAACAAAACCACTGGAAAGGAATTTTATTCTTACACAACACATCCAAATTGTGTTGTGTAAGAATAAAATGTAGCCATTGCAATTGAACACTTAAAGATTAAAGGTATTTACTCCCAGTGCTCATAAGACACGGGGTGTATCAAGACCTAAGGAAGGACAATATACTATATTTACATCAGTGTTCCATATACACATCACAGCAAGTTAGAGGCACTCTCACATATTTCTGTATGCACTCAGTTACTTACCTATGTGTAGCTTAATACTCTGGATGTCGTCCCTATATGGTTGCTGTTATGCTTAAAAAATTCTAAGGCTATGGGGCCACAGAAGAGGAGCACAGCAACAAAAGCAACAAATGAAAAGGTGTACTTTAAATTAGGTTACTGAACATTTTGAGTTCTCCAATACATCATCCAGCCATGAAGTGTACTGCATCACCTCTGTCTGTCTTATAAATAGATGAAAATATATAGCAGAAGTTTAGTTTAACTTTGGAAACTCATCTTACATTTTTGTTACCAAATGAGGGTCGAGAGAGCTGTAAATTGAAGATTTTGACAATGTGTTGGTGAGCAGACAAGAAAAGAAAGAGTGTGACAAGTGGGATGAACTTTATGTACTATATATTTATAAAACAAACAGATTCCAACACCAACAGTCTGCTAGTAATTCCAGAGTATCTATGGTCTTGTGCCTGCTTTGTCTACTAAAAGACCCTGGAAATCCAAACTAGCAGCTTTTCTTGATGGAGGCCTAGCATGGATAGCAAAGCAACTACTGCTGGGGAAGGCCATAAGGAAGACCATTCAGTTGTGGGATGTTGCGATTACTCCTTTCCATATTCCCTCTCCACTGCTTTGGGAAGCAGGCACAGAAGTGTCTGTGAGCTCTCTGTCTCTCTCTCCTATTTCTGCACCCCAGATCCCTCTGTCTTTGGCAAGAGAGGACCAACAACACCCCGAGCCTTAGTCACTCTGATTTTTCTATACTAGGAAGCCTTGATCTGCTGCTGGCTGAGACAATGTTAACAGCTCAAATGAGTGTTCTGGCACACATGAGCAGATACAGAGGCTCTCCATAGAACTGCAGCACAATCGTAACCTCCTCCTGGTGCCGAGCTCAGCATGGACGAAGGGCACAGCAGAGAGCATCCGGCAGGATGGGGACCATAACCTGGACACCAGTCAGCTCCTGGACCAACATGCATGAAAATCAACTCTTGACAAATTATTTTAATGCTGAATTGTAAACAAATGTAAATATTTTAACAGTCACCTTTTTGGATGAAGAAAATCGATGATAATGTAAGGCTGTAAGATTTGTGAGGAAAGGACTCCTATTCTGCCTGATGTCCATTGTCACTACCTCAGTACAAACAATTTAAAAATAATAAATGACTTAATTAGTAATCCAAATAAGCTGTAGTTTTAAGATGTTGCTAAAAGAACTGTACACATTTTATGAGATATAATTTTACTGAGCTTCCCATTTCCTCAGCTACTTAGAGGAGTTGTTTGATTCTGAAATGCTGAGAAAAATGGAAGGTGTTTTTTTTCTTTACAGATATAAATAATTTAAATGCATCATTAAGAGACTAATCCTACCCCCACCAAGTTGCTAGTGACTGTAACTGGCACAGAATTAGGTTCTACAAAGGAGGAATACTTAATATTCTACAGGATAAACTTGCAAGATTCTATGCTAGAATCAGTTTAATTCTCAGAATCAAGGCAATTTTAAAAGAAATTTATAATTATGGATTTGAAAACCATTTGACCAATCTAATAACTTCAGTAATACTTGCAGATGGGCATTTTCCTGACATTTAGAAGCAAGCTTTTCTCACTAGCAAGTGTTATGTTAGCATTAATTACATATCATATATAAATATATATTGCAATAAGGATCAAATTTAAAGTCAGGAGAAATAGTTACATCCCCTGGTAGTCTAAGAATTCCAGAAAATGGCAGTTACTACTAAGCAATATACAATGACAACTGTAACTGTTTGGGTAATTAAAAAATATTATCAGTTGTGGATCATGGAATAAATTAATTTTTAATCAACTTTGCTTAAAAGTAAATTCAGCATTTCCTTTCACATTTTCATGTAGAAGTCATCCGAACCAAATTTCAAACATTGCACACTTCGCAGTCTGTCCTTCCTATTCATAAATTTGCAGCTCATACTAAAAACCTGAATGGTAATCAGGCAGACTTATGCCTCATACAGAGTGTGCTGGGCAACTTCTTGACTATTTAATCATATAACTTAATTTTAAACCATCATTGAATTGGTGCTTAAGTCAACTCTGATGTAAACCCATCAGCTTTCACAAGAATTACACCAGGGAAAAAATTGTCCTTTTGCTTTAAAACAAATTGTCCTGACACACATACTAGCCTTATCTAACAGAGTCTTTGGCAACCAAGAAATATTGCGGGGTAGGTAAGTACCTTATATAAACAAATTTCAAATAAAAACCTAAAGCCATTACCTTCTTTAGACCCCATGTCAAAACCCAACACTTCACCAAAGCTGGAACAGCAGTTTCAGATTCACTTAATAATACTCATATATAAAACAACCTTTTAGCCATCTGTTTTCTTGAACTTGCCTTTCTTATTGCTCTGCCTTCATAAAGACACAGAGATAAAATCACAATTGACAAATGCCATTATATGCAATGGAATTATACATAGGGTGGCTTTGGTGTGTTTTTTGCTTTCGTATATATGGTGGAAATTACTAATTTCTTTTTGCCTTGTGCTGAGCGCTCAATAAATACCAGCATCTCTGTGTGCATTTCTGTCATAGCAACTTGCTGGCCTGGATGGAATCTAATACAGAGAACAGGAAGGGCAGAGACTGGACGGTTTTCAGTTGCAACGCTTGCTAAGACAACTCTCCTGTTTCTTAGGAAGGTGCCCCTGTAGTTGACGTTAACACTACACAGCTCTTTGTCCTCCTCTAGTGGTCCCATTATACTTAGGGAGAGGCTTATCCAGCAATTACTTCCTTCAAGTTAATGTGGTTATTACTCAAGTGCAAGGTGCTGAAGGTCATGCCTAGAGATCCTGTGTTCAATCTTAACAAGAGCAACAGTAAAGGGTTTCATGACTCTGGTACTCACAGATGTAGAAACTGGCATCTCTGACCACGGCCAGTCACAGCTACACAGATGCTGTGTCTTTTTGTGCTGTGGTCATCTCTGAGCGGAGGTTGCACCACGACAGGTTGTTCAATAGCATGAAATGGTGGCATGTTCTGACTACAGTCTTACAAAAGGTCCTACGTTGCAAAAGGTCAGAAGCTGTGTGCTTCGTTCAATAGCTTTATAGCCCCAAATAACTTACACTAAGCATATGTTCAAGCCAGAAGCATTCCTCTGTGTTTGCCTGCCTGACTTGCAAACAAAGGAACAGTACAGAATCTATCATGCGTCCCAAGCCTTTCAAAGAGGAGCTACGTGTCACTCCAATACAACACAAAAACTCACAAGTTACTCCTTACAAATTGATCCTAAATAGTGAAATAGAAAAAACTGAACCTAGAGCATTGTTACATGAAGGAAATGTTTTCTAATGAGGAACACTAAAATTGCTGGAACTGCTACCCATTAGAAATGCTTTCTGCAAAAACAAAAGGCTCCTATGATATAGCTCGCTCTTTGATGTGTGTGTATCTCTCAGAGCTGTAACACTTAGTTGGTATTACAGAACACTAAAGAATTTATTTTGCTGCTTGCATACTTTAAAATGTCTAGCCTTCAAACTTCTTAAGTTACCCTTTGCCCAGGAAATAAAATACAAGGACATAGCTTGCATTGTGGCTATCAGAGAGGTCTGACGGAAAGGTCCAATTGAAAACAGAAAACAGGTATACTAGATTTTTTTTATTAGTCAGTGAAAATTTTCCAGGCATTTGTTACTTTTGGAATAAATGTTAAATGCTAAAATGTGCCCTCTGCCATGACCCTTGAAAAACCCCAGTTTAAAAAAAGCTGGTTGCTCAGATGCAATGGGGCTGAATATGGCTGTTTGTCCACAACCTTTGTTAGATATTTGTTCAGCCATAGAAGAAAATTACTTGAGAATCTTATGGCTCCATGTCTGACCTTAGTTGCTGGAAACCAACACCCTCTCATTCCAACAGAGGCAAAATATAAGAGCAATTTATCAATTTGCATTAGATTGCAATTTACAGCAAGGTTCCTGTCACATCTCAAGAGTAGTTACAAACCCAAGCTCATCTACCAGCTGTTTAGTGTTCAGCTCTCCTTAGGAATCAAAGCTGTAAACAAAAATGAGTTAGGAAAAATGTTTATAATACCTTCATTCTGAAACCTTCTATATTTTGTACAATTATTAGCTAGATACTTTTTTAAACATTTACCAGCTCTAGTCTTTTCAGTATTTTTCTTTCTTATTAAAACCGTTGACTGTAAATCCAAGTTAGAGAAATAATTATGGAGGAAGATATTTAGCATGACATTGAGTATTAGCATGTGTATAAAGTGTCTAAGTGTCTTTCTCCATCACCGTTTCATTGCTGGAGAAGTTGCTTATATAAAATTCAGAGTAGTCCTTATCAGAGAAAGCTTGTGAGCTTGTGTCTATAATTCACATACTAAACCAGTAAATATACACCTGTCTTTTTTTTTTTTTTTTTCAGAAACAGAAATATCCTGAGATATATATAGCAAAGGTTCTCATTTTCCTCTTGGTTTTGAGAGCTGAAGATCACAGTTTGCCCTCCGCTGCTCCAATACATCAGTAGGAGCTGGTAGCAAAGATTTGCCTTTTCAGAAGAACAAAGAAGGGATTTGTTCTACCTTTTCTGATTATGAAAGGAACATATAGGCAGGAAGAGGCAATCTCACTGCCTAATTTATGGAGCCAAACTGGCACTGCACATAAGTTAGAAGTCAAATGAAAGGACCATCTGATGCACTGACTGCAAGACAAGCACCAAGTCTACCTACTTCTAATTTGAGCAACACGGAGTTTAACTGGTTAACAGGTCAAGGTCACCAAACAGCTGGGTTTATTCACTAGTTTACTTTCACTATACCACTGTGGAGGAAAACAGCTTGTTCATTTTTCAGTCCAAAGTAAGCATTTCTACTTTGTGCTGGAAACATGTCAAAGTGACCCCACTCTGCTTTCTAGAAAATGCACAGGATTGCATGGATGAGGTTGTTTTATTTTCCCCGGTTATTTAAGGTCAGGTTTTCATCTTGGGTAAACTCCTGTAGCTGGAGTAATGACAGCATGAGATGTGAGTACTACCTAGGTCTTGTGAAGGACTGCAGAATGTCTAACCCAGCTGCTGCTCTCCCCTGCAGAGGATGGGACAGGGGAGCTCATGGACACATCCTCAGATCCACCTTCAGCACACTGGACAGGCATCCATGGCAAGCAAAAGGCTGAAAGAGATTATCTTCTCACCTCTCCAAGAGCAAGAGGAAAATCCCAGAACAGGTTATGATTCTGTGAACCACATCCAGTTCCCTATTCACAGTGCAATCAACCTGTAACTCCTGCCCAGGTACTGCAGCAAAGGTAAAATATAAATATGAGCATAAAACATTATATGACCAAAATATGTAGTCAGTGGGAACTACTGTACATGGGTTTGATCTTGTGATGAGTCACACATCTGCAGTTTCTAACAAGGGCAGATGGAGTTGCAGTTCCCAGAATCAGGCCCTTTGTTGGCAGTTGTTCATATACAGCTGCTATAGAGCACAGTTCTCGTTTTTTAAGCTATGGAGACCTCTCTTTGAAGTCAATTAGCATTATGCTTGGACAAATATTGGAGGATCAGGCTATTTGTTAAAGCTCTGGGACCACAACTGCCTCTATCTGAATTTTGTAATGTATCAGTCAAGGATACACAATTATCTATGGAGTACTCCTGAAATGGCCAAGGTCACATGAGGATTTTATCGTATTACTGCAGTGCACCATCTTTCTTGCCAGCCCATTGCTGTTCTGCTACAGACTACATTACCATGCATCAGCAAATACACGAGCATGCTGCTATATTTAGTGTTTCATGCATACCACTAAAATAGAGGATGTCTCAGCTTTTAATCTGACTTCAGATTTTTGTCAGCAAAGTAAAAGCTCATTTTCCCTACCCGTGATGAAGTGTGCTCTCTGTTAGTAATTGTGAGCTATGTGGTGATAACTTTAAAATACATTAGGCAGCTAGAATGCTCAAGCTGAACAAAGTAATTTTTACTAACAGATATACTAGGAGATAGTAAGGATGCATGGATGCATAGCATCAGTCAGCCAGGTTTTAATGGTGACTAACCATTAATGGTTAGTCACCATTAATGGTTAGTCACCAGTTTTTAACTAACCTAACCAGGTTTTAATGGTGACTAACCACAAGCTATCTAAAAACCCAGCAGCAATGTGATGGCAAGAGGAGCAGATAACCAAGATTTTCCCTGCGGTACCACAGCAGGCAGTTAGGACCTCCTGGGTCCACAACAGAGACAGGTGGTGCAGATTTCGTTTGGTGTTGTGTACCTGACAAAATGAGAAAAAAAGCATTGGTGATGATGACTTGAACAGAGTGGTCTATTGCATAGTGGGGGGACTGAGGCAGTCCTATTAACGACATCATCTATTAATGACACCAGGAATGTGGTTTAATGGAACGACAGTTATCACCAGGATAGTCATGTTCATTCTGAAAGAAAGTAGGGCTCAGTGGATGAAGGTGGTATTATCACAGATCTTTGTAAAGCCACAGAATAGGATGGCTTTTACATATTCATAAAACCTATTATTCATGCCATTCATGTTCAAGGAGTACAAGTGTGAATCTTCTCTACTGCTTCTACACGGAGCCAATGGACAACTTGCTAACCTACAGGCCAGGGGTAAGGCTGTCTCCGTGAAGAGCAACTTTTCTACTCCAAAGTGCCTATCGGTCTTGCAACTGTTCTTCACACTTTGCTAACTACATCTTACAGAGTGCAGCTGACACCATGTTTGCAACTTAGACATAAATCCTAATAACACTGTATTCACTTAGTAGGGTACAATTATAAAAATATATAAATTTCCAAGTCTCTGTGGAGCTTCATTTCAGCCCAACTCAGGACTGTCCATCCCAGCTCATGATGCTGCAGCAGGGCTGGTCTCCAGCTCTGCCACAGCCCTGTCTGGCCAGGGCCCCACTGAGCTGGGCATGACCTGCAGGCTGACATCCAACCGCAGCCTCAGTCCATCCCTGTCCCCACAGCCCTGCCCAGCCATCCTAGGGCAGTGTCTGACCCTGTCCTTGTGTCTATCCTTGGTCCCCAGGGAGCCACTGGCCCATGCTGCACCCTGCTGCTACTAAAGAAAACAGAAAGCAGAATAAATTCATGCCTCTAGAGTCACGTCTTGCCGCTCTTTAGTATTTTTTCACAACAATTTTTTTAATGGTTAGAACATCATTATATGTAGATGTAGCAGTCAGGGATATGGTTTAGTGGGCATGGTGGTGATGAGTTGACAGTTGGACTGGATGAACTTAGAGGTCTTTTCCAACCCTAACAATTCTGTGATTATTTCCAGTGCATGTACCAGTGTTATTACTTCTGGAAATAATGGTACTAGGCCTGTCTAGTATGCAGCAACACTGCCAGCAATACTGGTGCTTCAAAGGAGGTTCCCTCGGAGGTCTGGGAGGTCTGTATTTCATATCCCTAACATTCTGTGATTCTGTGATTCAGGACACATTTCAGGTACTCTGTTTAACATACTGTAAGGCAGTCACTGCAAATCCAGGGAATGGAAGCCCACAATATTGCATTTATTTAACAAAAAAATAAAAAATTATTGTAAAATAAAATGCAAGCTAGAGAGAGAACAACAGTCCAAAGGGCAGGGGTTTTTTTCCCCTTTCACACACACATACAGTTTACGTGGAGAATGACTAGAAGCCAAGGACAGCCCAGCCCTGGGGAAAGGGCTGCAGGAGCCCCTGTCCCTGCCTGCAGCAGCTCTGAGCTGCCCTGTGCAACCCCAGATCCTGCTGGGATAGGGTTAGAGGGGTTGTCTCCATCTGAAATGACTGATGCTGTATGGAGGGGAGAGCAGGGTGCTGCCCCACTATGACCCACCGTTACTGTGGGAAATGACTCTTTTGGGCCTTGAGACCTCTAGTTTGAGAGCTTTTCCCAAGAAAAAGGTAAGGAGAAGAAATGACAAAAGGGAATGAGAAAGAATAACAAGTGATAATGTACAACGAAAATAGTGCTGAAAATTTACTTCACCAGAAGAGTGTGTTCTGTATGCAGCCATTACAGGCAGAAAGGGTTTTCCTCTCGTGAGAAATTCCAAAACGGAAAATAATTTCTAACCCATGAAGCAAAGAAAATATAAGAAATGTTCAGGAACTGCAAATGTGGAAGGAAGCCTGTTCCTCAGTCCAAGACATAGATTTGGCTGATATTTTAATTTAAATAATGGTTGTTTGGGGTTTCTTTTTGTTTGTTTGTTTGTTTTTAATGCTTTAACATAACAAATTTCAAAGCCAAAAGTTTCAAAGTCAAATAAAAACCAAACTTCTCACATTGAAAACTGTTTGATCATCTCATGTCAAGATGTGCACACCTACTTTACAGAAATTATTTGAAACAAGTACTGTGTTCAGCTCTCGGGCCCCCAACATAAGAAGGACATGGACCTGTTGGAGCGGGTCCAGAGGAGGGCCACAAAAATGATCACACCTATGGAGCACCCCTCCTATGAGAACAGGCTGAGAGAGTTGGGGCTGTTCAACCTGGAAAAGAGAAGGCTCCGGGGAGATCTTCCAGTACCTGAAGGGGCCTACAAGGAAGCTGGCGAGGGACTTTTTACAAAGGCAGTTAGTGATAGAACAAGGGGGAATGGGTTTAAGCTGAAAGAGGGCAGGTTTAGATTAGATAATAGGAAGAAATTCTTTACTTTGAGGGTGGTGAGACACTGGCACAGGCTGCCCAGAGAAGTTGTGGATGCTTCCTCCCTGGAAGTGTTCAAGGCCAGGTTGGTTGAGGCTTTGAGCAACCTGGTCTAGTGGAAAGTGTCCCTGCTGATGGCAGGGGGGTTGGAACTAGATGGTCTTTAAGATCCCTTCCAACCCAGACCATTCAATGAAATAGAAATTAATGGATGCTAACCTTTTCCTGTAAAATGGTTCAGTTTGAATAAATGGGCATTTTCTGCCAAAAGCATTTTAATGATACATTTATAACCAGCTCTATCATATGCTAGGTTTCCATTTTTAAAATTCCACCTCAGTGACCAAACTGTGTTAGAAAATGACCTGCCATTCTTCTTTCATGCCAATAGTTATAAAATTTTCAACCACCATGCTCTACTGTAAAGATGGGTGCTAAACTTTACCTCTTTTTGTGACAAAATTAATGTCATCATAGAAGTAAACAATTCAAAAATTAATCATAGTAAAAAAATGCAAGTGCTGCTAAAATAATCAATTTATTTAAAATTTATGTTCCATTGATGTGTTTTCCTTTTTTTTATAAAGCAAGCCTTCAGTGTCACAGAGAGGCCTTGATCCAAGCAATGAAAACAATAAAAACAATTGCTAAATCAATCTCAAATTTGATGGGATTTGTTTAACTCTATAAAAGCACAGGTGTATGTTTCATCAGCAAATGCCATCATACAACTCATAAAGCAGAAAAAGTTAATGTGCGCAGAACTTGAATGAGAATACTTACATTTACACTAAGCTCAACAGCTTTCGCATTTTGTTGATCTGATGTTAAGTACATGAGGGCAAAATTGCCTAGAGAGACCTGAGTTTTCTAGGCCAGGTTTGCTGGCATTTTGCTAAGCCAGCACATTTGGCAGCAGAGCCATTGAATCGGTGACATTGGCTGAAAAAGGTTTCGTTCATCTGTTTCTGAGTTAAGGTGGCCTTTGGAAAGAACTGAGGATGCAATTTAGAGCAGAGACAGATGCTGCCCTGAGCAAGAAGAAATCACTGAATTAGCAAACTGGCTTAAACTAGTTTTTCAGGCCAAAAAAAAAAGATGCTAAGTCATCTAGGGACAGAGGGATAATTACAACAACAACAACGTCCAATTGCTTTCATTTTACTTGACATACACTGCGTGTATATTGACTAATAAAACAGAGAAAGCAGTCGGAAATGGGTGACTCCAGAGGTCAGTTGTTTTATGATCGAAATATTTCTAGCTGGAAAAGACTTTTGTGGGAATGAGGATTCACTTAGACTTTGGGGACATTTCTTTTTGCAAAACTGTGGGGCTGTTATTAAATTCCAGTCACCCACATTCTGGGAAGCAGTTTCTTTTCTCTGTATTTCTTAATTGTGCCTCATTACAATTTAATAAGGACATTTACCCTCAATTAAGCAAATCATCCAAATAGTTGCTTACTCCTTGTAGTTGCATTGAATTGGTTTTGTCAAATGCAGGTTTAATTGCATGTTAATTATCTTGCTGAATCAGGTTCTCTGTGCGTATATCTGTCTATCCACACGTTTCCTTAGCTCCTGGCATACTAACCTGCGTGGGTATCTGTATTTTAACTCCATTAACTGCTCTGATCTGGGTGCCTCACAAAGCGTCAGCTATAACTAAATAATTTCCCCAGAATAGTCAAGCTCACCAATGCTGTTTGTGTTACTTCATTAACCAGCGAGTGAGCTCATGCTAAGAAGTGATTGGGACACTTGTGACTCTGCCACTGGAGACAAAGTCTGGGGTCGGGTGTTACATTTTTTGGTAAACATATCTCTGTAATGAGCCTCTTCACCAGACTCAGCTGCTGTGTGAGCAGTGAGCCAGAAAAAGCACCTAGGTATACCTCACCTCGACTCACCCTATGCCCACCAGAACCATGGCAAGCCCTTTAGTCCCACTCTGACACCAATAACAAATACTTGGTTATTTTGGAACTCACCTTGCAAAGTATAAGTCAAAAGTTGCTGAATTATCTGCTTTCCTAAGAACCATGTAACACTATGTGATGAACAACAGCACTGCAACTGCACTAAAGAACTGAAACTCAGAACAGCAGAAATTCCCGTGACTCCTCCATCAACACATGTATCTCCACACAAGCCACGAAGAAACTTTGAAGAAGTAATGCAGTGTCTTACCTGCTTTTTCCTTACACAGCTTCTGAAACAGCATCTGTAATAAATAAATTAATTTTTGTTTAATAATTATACTTTTTTTTTTTCCTTCAAATATGTTCTACGTTTCAGGATGACAATATATGTCATTCTTAAACATCATCACCACCTTACACAGGACATAAAATCCAGAGGTTATAAATAAAAATCATAGGCAGCTAAACCCATAAGTGGGATAGAGAGGACACTGTGACTATAGCAGCTTGGAGTGGCAGAGTGATGGTTCTTGTTCATCTGTGACAAGGAGAGGGTTGGTCTATCTGAGGGATGTGGCCAAACTGACCTGGTGTGTTGTTGTCTTCATATTTTTGATGTCCCTGCTTCAGGTCTGCCATGCTAACTAGAAGTGGTACCATTAACACCATACTTGGATGCACCTCTTGGTCCATTACTTTTCTCTGTAATAGCTTTCAGTGCCCAAATCAGGAGGCTGTTGCCAGCGATTAAATGCATATGGCCCATTCTCCTTTCCTATGAGACATCCATCAACTCTGCTAGCAATGCAGCCTGTAAATGAAACTAGCGTAATGAGTGAAACTGCACCTATTTTTTTTAATTTTTAATTAAACAGCAGGCTGAGCTGATTCTTCTAGATGCCAGTGAACTCACAGGTGTGAAATGCCCAGTCTGCAGCCAGCTGAAAAGGCAGCCACTCCTGTACCTTGCAGTGACACACTACCTGTTCTTGTCATCTGCTCGTCCCCATACAGACAACCATCTGCACCTTCTGTCAGATGCACCAAGTGCTCCATTAACTCTTCAGTCAATATTGCCTCTGTAGTCTTGATAGGAATCTGTCTATAAAAACATGTTTTTTTATTTACCTTTTATTTAGTGAAGAATGTTACTGAAATATTGGAAAATTCCTCCTCTAAGCACGGAAATGAATCGGTTAAGCATCTCCCAACAATAGAAAAAGCACAGCTAGACTACAGTTATTTTCCCTTCTGCAAGGCAATTTCATTGTAAAAAAGCCTCTTCCTCAGCCTGAAGGTTTGCCTGAGCAGCAGCTGAAGTTAGCCTGTCTTTAGCCAGCATGGACCAAGTGAGGTGGTCACTTCTAGATGGGAAAATAATGAGTGTCTGAGTCCAAATCAGGTTTTGTTAATGGCAATTTGTAGCTTGGCTTTAGCTCCAAGTCGAGGCCAGCTCTGGCTCCTGCACACTGCTCCATGCTTGCCTGGACTGAACTGATTTTTAAGATTTCATCCAGGCTCTCTTTTGATTTTTAGCTCAGTGATGGTGAAATGCCCACAGAGACTGGAGCTGAGCCACCCTCCCCAGTGAGGACCCACCAGAGCCAGGCACTGTGGTACTTGCATAGATCCTCATGTCAGACCTCTTCTGCCCTTTCTCTTAGTGAGGCTGGAGGATTTGCTTTCTCCTAGGTCTTCTACAGACTAGAAAGGGAGAATGTGCTTCTGATTCCCATCTGGCTGAAGAGGAAATGCAACTTATTTCCCAAATCTTTATACATCGGCCTGTTCTGCAAAGAGTAAGGACCAGAACTACAGCACTACAAGCCAGAATTTCTCTAGAAGCATCACTTAAAGAGTCAGTGCTGAGCCCTCAGGAAAGGGCTGTAGCAGAAGCATCTCACTTTCATAGAGGAGTGAGAAATTCAGACACATGCTGTGTCAACTGGCAAGGGATAGGCAGGTCCCACATCAGTGTGCTGGGTTTTCTGGCCACCTTTCTGAGCAAGGAACGTCATTCTGTCCCTCTGCTGTGCAGCGAGCTGCTGGGGACAGGCACCTGATTTTTAGCATCACAACTCTGTCATGAGAACACTGGAGGTGGGTGCCTAAATTGCCATACTGAATCTTGGGATAAGTCCTTCTTGAAGAATACATAAATGATATGTGAATCAAAATAAATATGTCAGTCCTGCTTGGATAGCTGGTTTCTGTGTTCTAGTGCTGCCAGAAGGGCACCAGCTATTATAAAATCAAACCCAGGCTTTGTTAACTTCCAAAATCTTTTTTTAGGATGCCATACAAAAAGAATGCAAATTATTGCTGGAACAATCCCAAGTGGTAACGGAAAGCTGCCAACTAAAATTGATTTATGGAAATAATAATGATAATGCACTATATAACTGATTGTATAACAAAATACATTTATTGGAGGACTAGCATCCCATCCGAGCAGCATGGCACCATCTAATCAAATATATAGAAACCATGGTCCAAGAGAGTATAACTCTAGCCAAAAGGCTGTTGTAGCACCTGCTGCTATGAATAATAAAGAAATCATTTGCTTACATCTCCAGCTGTAGCAATTTTGCAAGTGGAAGTGTCAAACAGAAGCCAAAGACAAATACACTCTGCTGATATAGCCATGTTTTATTTGCTGAAGCCTATAAACTAGCACACAAAACCCAGAAATTTATTAGATACTGGGTCCATTTCTCCTGCCTCAGCAGTCCTGTGTCTCAGGGGGCCAATCCCACGTCCACCTACATGGGCAAAGGTCTTCACGAAGCTGGCCTGTGCTTTATGATCACAGCAGGATGAACCAGTCTTGTGAACCAGACAAGTCTACCCTCAGTGGCAGTGCAGCTAGTTCAAGGGAGGACATGCAATGCAGCGAAGCTCAGAGGGCTCATCTACACTGCTAAATAAAAGATGGCTGTTGATGAGGATGAAGCACCGTATGTACCCACATTTGTCCACCTGACTCAGCAGCTCCGGCTTTGATGCTGGAAAGCATGCCCTCAGCAGTGGGGATGAAGGGACAGCCAGGGCCACTTGGCCTTGGCCAGCTTTGATACAAACTGCTGGAGCAAGCCAGCTACTGGAAAGTGTGCCCTCAGCAGTGGGGACGAAGGGACAGCCAGGGCCACTTGGCCTTGGCCAGGGGACTGGTCCCTGGACCACATTTATATTGCCTATAAACATAGCCTCTGAGTCCACAGTAATAAATTTATGGGTCCTGCACAGATGAACACGATGCCCAGAGAATTTGCTAGAAATCATGACCTGAATCTGAACCCTGTAGAGCAAGATGAAAACAATGTCTCTGTTCAACAGGTATCTAAAACCAGGGACACCTTTAAGAATTGTGAGCAATCCCATTAAAGCCACCTTTACTTACAGAGCCATGAATGCGAAAAAGCATATTGGGGCACAGAGCAAAGGAGGAAAGAAAGGTGTGGATCTGTCAAGAGGAGGAAAGTGAATATAGTGCATTTATAAAGAACCTGAAAGATTTTCCTGAAAGGCATTCTGTGTGGAAACAGATTAATCAAATTCCTTGGATTATGCAGAAGTGAAGGTAGAAGCAAAACACCAGCATTATAAACTCAACAATCAAAATATATACACTCATCAAAAAATTGTTTCTCTGATGTATACATAATCTTTCATAGTTGTAAGTGATCAGGACACAGAACTCATCAAACAACGGGATTAAATTATTTAATAATGGCCCAGTAAGCTGCTTGTCACATAAAAGATTTTCTGACACAAGATGAATAAGAAATGGTTGACTTGAACAACTTCAAAACCATTTTAATTTGCAACAGCACAGGGATTCTGCAACGCCAGCCAATCTCATAATATCAGGGAATATTATTTCCCATAACAAAGGAGAAAAAAAAGACCGTTTTGTATCCAAGCCTCTTGCTTCCCTCTCCCCCATCAACTCCTATTAGTTACTGGCTATTTTATGCTCTAATTTAAAATATGCCCAAATCTGTCACTGATATTTCAGAGTACCTGTCAAACTGTAATCATTCACTCTCAGGAAATCACATCCTCAAATAAAAAAAAAAAAAGTAATTAGTGTATCTGTTCAGCATGCAAATAAGTCTTCTGGATGTTTAATAAAAAGCTAGAGAATTTATTCAACATAGATACGGTATCAAAAATATCACTGCTATCAAACAAGCCCCAGCATTTCGATAGGACTACTTGTCATCTGCTGTTAATAAAATAGGCTTTGGATTCTGCAAGCGTACATTCTGTGGTGAGCAACCAGCAGCACCACTCTGAAGCATAATACTTCCTCCAGAGGAAAAAAGGATAAATCTGCACAACTTCTTACTAATTAACTGATATAGAAGGAAAGCACTCCGAGCTGGAAAAGGTCCTGCAAAGTATAAAGACTGAAAATCCTGCTGGTTCTTCATTCCACTAATTTAATAATCTGCTAGGCTTTAACTAAAGTGACATACAGACAGTTCTAAAGGAGGAAACCAGCAATCCACATGCAAAACTCAATCACTGATTAGCAGGTTTATTAGATCCTTTCAGAAAGATGTTGACAGAAGGAAAGAAAATCCTAGTTAATATTTCAAAATAAAATTCTACAGCCCAAGAGGAGAAGTAATATTATGACACTCATCAATGTCAGCCTTAACTTGAGGTTTCTCCTCACCAGGTTAGAAAGTAGGGGAAAGGAGAAATTCCCAATTCCTTCCACTGAAGCTGAGCTATTGCACTGCAAACTATTAATGACTGACGAGGCCAAAGAAAGAAAGAAAAGTAAGCAGCTCCCTACTCTGCAGTTGAGCAAGTCCACTTGCTCATTCACAAGTGAGGAAACTTGGGTTCAGGTCCCCTTTTCTAGACTCTTTAATAGTTGGAATAAGAAAAAGTTGTTAAGAAATCAACGTTCTTAAGCTGTTTTCATCACGATATTTTAAAACAGTGTAAGACATTAAGAATACCCACAGACTGACCAAGGCAATCTTGATCCTCACATGAGTGTTAGTTTCAGTGGTGGTATTAGGTACTGGACTGGATAGAGTGTCCTTGTCAGACCCAAAGTCCAGGGTGCATTTATGAGTCCTTGATCACCCCTAGCTGTTTGCAACTGCTCCAATTAACTACCTACAAATTAAACCTTAGCATAGTTCAAAAGATTGGGGACCATTCCCAAATGGCAGAATAGAGGTAGACTGCTCCAGATCTGCCTTTTGACACCCTGAAGAGTCCTCCAGCACCATCTCTGCATTCTTTGTACCCTTAAACACCTCTTCATGCCATACTCCACAGCATGCAGCATGTGTTCATACCCTAAAACCCTCACCTTGTGTGCAGCACAGCTTTCACTTCACTGAGGGTACAAAAGATGCCATACACAAAATAATAATTGTGTCACAGGACCCCAGGAGACCACAAAGACCACAGCAGAGAGCCAGGGCCAAGTGCAACAGAGGACAGATGTGCTCAGTCTGCTCTGTGGAGTCCCTCAGCAACTCTCTCTTGTACACATCTATCCTAAACAATTTAACATTAAAAATATTTTCCCTACGTTAGCTTATTTTAACATAGGTGTCGTAGTGATAGATGGCATCCTTCAGGTATCCTCAAATATAATAATGTTCTATATTTTTTAAGCTGTAAAAATATGTAAAAAATAACATTGTTCCAGTTACTGCAAAAAAGAAACGTACATATCAAGTTTCAGCTTACTTGAAGTTAATGGGCACATGTACCCCAGCAAAGCAGAGATTTGGCCAGTTTTGTGAATGAACATTTGTAAAACTTGTTGCATCCTGAAAGGATTTCTAAGGCTTCTTCCCTTTTCTAGCATAGCTCATTGATGTTTGCTGCTATCTAACCTGCACTCCACTGTGTTATTGAAAATGAACCAAACTGGTCACAAATGAATCCATTTCTGTAGAAGCACAGCAAACACAGTGTTACTACAGACATTTTAAACCTCTGTCAATTCATCTCATTTTCCTGAGAGCTATGTAAAGTTTCAAGGGCTTGTTAAGAAAGGAATGTATATAAAATAAACTGGGCTTCTCTGTAGCTGACATGGAAAAGTCTTATTTAGGGATTCTAATTTATTTCTTGTCTTTAAACTGGCAAAATAATATAAATTGTCTTTTCCCTGGGTTCTCTGAGGATCTAGCATATAGAGCCTTCTAATCCTCTGCAAAGAAAATTGAACTCTAATATTTTATGATGATATTTCTAAAATGAGCCTAAGGGATTCAAACATCCAGAAGAATTCAGAGGACACCAAAATGTCTTTTGAAAACCCCAGATTAATATGCTGAGTTGTATTCTAAAAAGATGAAATACTGTAAATATTGCATACAGTTATAAAATCATATTTAATCATTGTGCACAGCTTTAAAGAACATTTAATGAACATTTGAAAATAATTTTTCCTGGTTTGGAATTTTAGTTGTCAAAGTAATATTTGTTTTTAAAATGAATTCTACTTTATTCTAAATATTTCTTTCAAATTTTACACCAAAATAAGTGCTGGTTTGAAAGGCACTGGCAAAGAAAGAAAGATTTATTCAATTGTTTTCTTCTGTTTGCTACAAATTTGTATCTATTCTGTCCATGTACTCCTGAAAGTCCAGAAAGCAATGTGATGTCTATTTGCAGGATTATTATATTTGCAGGATTATTTGGAAAATAACTTGGATCAGTTAATATTCAAGTATTTTTCAGAAATGCAGAATTCCAGAATGTTACTTTGCAGTAGGATATCTAACATTATTTTCTTAAATTTTCAGGGATTCTAAATTATGTCCATGAAAGTCCATGTTTGAACCAAAGCAAGCTGTGAAAACAGCTTATCTGTTGTCACTGTTCTGCACTTGGTGGCCAGCTGGTTATACCTGAGGCAGAATACAGACGTCCCACTGCAGAAACAGATGCCTCTCATCCCTTCAAGGTGACCAGGGCAGCCAAACTGGTCTGGTCTCACCCAGCAAAACATGGTGGAGTACCCCCCTTCTCTTTCACTTACACAAACTATCCACAACACTTCCCAATTTTTTTTGCTTTTAAACAGGCTTTTATAGCAGTCAATATTTAAAAATCTAATTAAAGTCTAACCTGACAGTTTGGTATTTTGTTCTTGCACAGTCAGGAGCAAAGCAGGTGCAGGCAATCTCGAGCATTTAGCCAAGGGAACAGTTTGAGGAGCATGTATCCAAGTTTGGTCAACATGGTGTCCTGAATGTTCAGATCATCCTGCCCAATTCCCAATACCCGCCCTCTGCAATCACTTCCTTACAGGATATAGTTGTGCCACATCTCAGCAAATTTGTTTCTGATAAAACCAAAAAATGTTCTCTTTATGATGCTTTTACCTTTGGCAAGTCCCAGGAGCTCTTAAGTCATTTTGAACCCTCGACTCTGCAGCAGGACTAACATAAACACACTCAGAATTGTGAAAATATCAATTAATGCTCAGTCCTGCTTTAAGATAAGCAGTTATGCTTCTGTATAAACAAAGACATGAATAAAAACTGGAGATAACGTAGTTGTCACAATATATGTGTGGGGGTCAGGCTGAAATGTGATAGGGCAGAGGTGGGAGGAAGAAAGACAAAAAGAAGAGTAATGACTGCCAAACGGAGATGCATAAAAGTGAGAAGAGAGAGCACTCCCTGTTTTATACAATCCTGGAACAATACAGTGAGTCACACACTCCTATCATTTTTACCCTCTTGAGTAGGAATAAGTGCTATATCTATTTTAAAGATAAAATGAAGTGGGAAAGGTACAAGAGGTCACACAACAACAAAGAGAGGCACGAAAGACGGGGACTGTACTATCCTGCTACGGGAAATGAGTGACTTCTAAAGCAAACAGCAGTTAGCAGCAACCCATGACAGAAAATGAAAACCAAGACTTGTGAGCTCTGTGGTGTTATTTTAGCTTGGTCCAGAGTAGTACTTAGCTGGGAATGAACTTCAGACTACCATTAGCAGCAGTTTGTTTGTTTTCATTATCAAGTGTCCACAGAAATGTTTCATGATGGCTAGACTCTAAGTGGGTTTCAGATATTCTCCTTGACAGTCAACAAAACTAATCACCGTAATATAACCTCAATCCAAAATGCACTTTCCCCAGTAAACTGATGTATTACCAATCAGTCAAAATCTTGGCCAGCTTTTTATGCTTTTTGAGGAAAAAACAAAACAAAAGAGGTTTGTTTAGTGTTCAGTTTTCAGTAAAAAATAAAGCAGGGATAAGTGAAAAATAAAGTATTTTATTCAAAAGAGTTACTGAAAACTGCAGAAATTGTGCATGGCAGAAGCATTCTTCCTGAGAACACCTGTGGGAAAATGTTAGGTAGCATCTCTGATTCTTCTAGTGTCCCAGCAAAGGCTGATGCCATTAGGAAAAGGAGATACGCCGATTAGTTTGTATCTTGTAATTACTTCACAGATTTTAATCTTTATACAGCTTTTTGGTATTGGAAACCTGCTGCAAATCCTTTTCAACTTCTGATTAATTTTTTTTGATTGCCTGTGTGGTTTTGTCCTTATTTATCAGTTTGCTTTTATGCCAGCTTTAAAGAAAAATCTTTCCCATGCCTTTTTTTCTCATGCAAATGACATGCTTTCCTTTTGGGAGTTTTCATAGTTCTCCCTAAGAAAGAACATAATGTCTTTCAGTATCACTGCAGCATGTAAGATGATGCCATGTACCTCAGCACCTCACCACATCCACAGCAAACTCTCACAAGACATTTCAGAAATGACCACTCCATTGTAAATGCTGGTGTAGCCCTTAAGAAAATATTAACCATGACATATATCAACTTACGTTGGTTATTTTGAAAGTGAACTCTTCAATCTGTATAAATAAAGGTCAATGCATTTGTGTGATGGTTGTAAAGTTAATATTTTCATAGAAAAGTATACATTTCCCTTTGCCGTGGGGTTCACTGTCTCTTCTGCTGTCAACAAATGCCCAGGTGCAATTTAGACAACTATCACGTAAACACCTAAACAACTTCAAAGCCCTGTGTTCCCAGTCATTTGCTTTTCCTTTTGCCTTACCTGACAAGATTATGCAGAACAGCATGCTCATGGTGAGAAAAATTGGGTGAACTTATGCTGGGTTAGGAGTTGAGAGCCCTTTATGCACATGTGAACTAAGAACACGAGGGCTGTAATGCAGCAAAGGACCAACACACGTCTATGGCTTGAAATCATTTACACTAGGCATGCTTGATGTTAAGCATATGCTTAAACCCAATTATTTTTATACAGTAACTGTGGTGTTGGGCCACATTTGACTGAAGTCAGTTTGGAGAGACTGGAGCTGGAAGCCTCCACTACCACAGGTGTTATGCATGAACCCCTCTCCCTCTCTCCAAATAGTTATATATAAATATATATACACATAGATTATACATATATATATATATCTATATATATATGTAGATATATACGCCTCTGATTCATCCACCCTTCTAATTTCTTCCCTTAAAAAACTGCTGAGGTTCTGAAAGTAGAAATTTGTGTGCCCATGTACTGAAGGTGCTGCTAGCTTAATCTGTGAGCTCCAGCAAGTCGGTGCAGCACTGACTGAATGAAGGAATGGATCTTCTTCAGCTAGTCATGAGCACTTTCACTCCTACAGTGACACTTGGATTACTGCTGTCCAGACCAAACCCTTAATCAGTTTGGTCTCTAAATTCTGCATCTGTATCACTACTAACATACATGTCCAAAGCCTAACTGAAAGCCATAAGTAAAAGATGTTAGGGTATCCAGAACCATAAACATATCTTCATTTACAGTCATTTGCCTTTCCTTTTGCCTTACCTTTGTGTCACACAGATATTATAAAACATCTGTAGAGAAGCATTAACATTTTTAGTTCCTGCATCATACCATGTTTAAAATTATGGACAAAAATCATAATGAGATATGTAGTTGCCTGCATGCATCTTTCTCTTGCAAGAGAAGAGAGCAGAGATTTGTTAGGGACTGGCTGGAATTATCTCCCCGCCTCTCTCTCCGTCACATGCACATACATTCCTGCACAGCCTAAAGCAGCTTCAAACTCATTTAAATATATGTACTACTGACTCAAGCTATTTTAAAGCAAAAAAAATACATACTTTACTTCTTGAAACAGGATAAAATAACTATACTCCCACAGAGGGGTTTTAAAATTGGCATGTATTATTTCTCAGCTGTCATGGACAGCCAAAACAAATATATTCACAGAACTATCTCTGTACCTTATGCTCCTATATGATGAACTGATTTTATGCTTCTCTGCAATGCAGACAATTTTTTTTTTGGTAGCTAAGCACTATGACCTTCCTAAAAATATTCAAGGACCTTTTAGTGGAAACCTCCACAATCTTCTCAGTGTTACTGTTCTGGGTAGCTCAGTATGATCTCTGAACTGAATTTAAGAGTATATAATTCCAAGAAAAGTGGTATCAGGCAAGTTTCAGACAATTAAAATAAGAAGAAATATTTCATAGAATTGCCTAACATTTATGAAAATATTTGTTGCATAATTTTTATACCACTTACATGCATATCATGGACTACAACTAAATGTTAACAGAATTAATGACGATTTTTCTATCACCTTGTATATCTTGTTGTCCTTAATCACTGTGAGACAGATATCATCCTTCTCTATTTTCCATTTCATAATTCAAGTTAATGGCCACTGCTTGAAATTTGTTTTTACAGTTAGATTTAAGACACTATTCATCTTTTGAGAAGCACTGATTTGACAAAAAACCACCACTGCTTTAGCTATCTTAAATCAAGGTAAATTTGATTTATATGAGCTGAAAGTCAAGTCCAACAAGAATAAACTTTTAAAGTGAAAATTATTGCTGTCAACTCTGAAAATGGAAAAACCCAACAGTAAAGGATGCATCTACTTATCCACATCTATCCTCTGTATAGTTTTACTTGCTCAACCATAATGACTAAAAAAAATACTAATACACAACATCTGAACTCAGGAAGCATCTATTGATGTTTTGGTTTTTTTAAAAGTATTTCCTAATTGGTGTATTCTAATATTCCAGGGAGAATTAGAACATGAAACATTAGAAAAGGCCTCTTATTGGGCAAAACCTACTAACTGATGGTTGGATTTAATGATCTTAGAGGTCTTTTCCAAACTTAATGATTCTATGATTTTATAAATAAAGCAAGAAAGAAATCTCAGCTTCCTATGTCCTCTGGCTGGGCTTCTGGACTATTGTCAAAATGCAGATTTTTCAACAACCTTGGTGACAGCAGCTGCTGGAAAACTGGATGCTTAGATGCCTCTCTACCTTTATAGTTTGAATTCTGTTTCAGCATGGAGACATACATTTGATTAGCAATTGTTTTGTTATATTATTGAGGGGGTGATGGTGGCTCTCCCAAAGTTTCTTGCCTGTAAAATAACCAGCTCCCCACTCTTTGGAGACCTTCCTGCTGTACAGAGAACAGTAACTGTCAGCGGCGCCTGGACACATGGATGGGGCAAAAGCTGCAGGATTTTCTACCAGAAACTCCATCTGAATAATCAGACTTGCTGGGAAGCAGTTTGGACATAACCCAGATAGCCACAGTTCTGGAGACAATCGTATGAAACAATCACATGTGCAAGTGCCCAAATTGCCTGAGCATTAATATGCTTTTATGGTTGATGGTGGAAAACAACTGGCATCAAATCATGCTTCCTGTTGCCACTTAAACCAAGAAAGTGGAATAAATTCTACCAGGACTGAGGTAGCTCTCCAATGAATAAATAATAAACAGGGAAAAAAAAAAAAAAAACAACAAAAAACCAAAAGAAAGAATAAAAATGTAACACACCAAATTTGCTCCCTTACGGGACTTAAATGTCTTTCCAAGGAAAGGTCTGAAGGACAGCTCTGCAAGCAAGAGTGGCAGACAACAGAAGCATTAGCAGTGGATTATCAGAGCAGATTTTAGTGGACTAGATTCTCAGCTGTGGTATGTCCCAGGCAGATTTCCTACAAGACTCAGAAGTTGGAATAATCGTTTTGTACTTCATGCGGTAATAACATGACAAGGAAAGAGAGATGCTACATTACAGTCATTCTGCTGCCTGTACTCCAGTTCATAGTGACATGTGGCTGAGGACATGTCCATACTGCAGATGCAGTAGGACAGGAGTTTTAAATAGTTATGAGTAGTTGATTAGCCACAGAAGCATGTATCTTCATGCAACTGAGTTTTCAAAGGCCACTGACCACTTGACAACTGGTAAAAAGAGCCTGAGGTCCTTCTCCAAGGATTAGCTGCACCTCAAGACTGGTGGCTAGGTCTTGACTTAATTTAGGACCTACCACACTCAGGAGAGTTTGAAAGAGACTATCAGATATATAGAACCTTCCTACAAAATGCTAGAGATTAAATTAATTCTGTATGAATGATCTATTAAATTATTTACAGAATGTCTGAAATTTTGACCTTCTTATGTAAGTTCAAATGTTTCAACCCTGACAGCAATAGCTGCGACTTAATGGCCACTTGCATTTTCACATTCAGGGCCCTCCAATACTTTTAGACTGTCTTTAAAACCCATCTGTCACTAGAAATACCCATTAATATTTTATTGCTGATGAAAAGAAGAAACATTCAATTAAAACATAAATTTAAATAGGTAAGTGTTTACACTAAACCAAATACAACAGCACAAAATCAGAGACAAGAATGTACTTTGTGACAGCATATTTTAGCTCATCAAGTATAACAGCCGTGCACTGACAAGCGTCCTTATCATATATTTAATTAAAGAATGAGAATATGGAATTCTGGTCAGATGATTTAAAAAGGGAGGAGAGGCATTACCTACAAATGAATTTGACTGTGAGTTTAAGGTATTATTATTTCACTGACTTCTTTATACTTCAAAATTTTAGTATCCCTTAAGTCTGAATGCACAGCTATGCAAGCCCAATCAGGCAGCAAACACTGGGCATAGGAATTATCATGATATACTACCTGGAGTTCCTCTAGTCTTCATGGTAAACATTCTTAAGGCTTTTTACAGAAAAAAGTCTGATTTCTTGCTGCATTTTCTGTACTATGTATTGCAATATTCACCTTCACTCTATGCTGAATCTAACATAATTCAAATCTAATCTTTTGCAAACTTAAGCTCATTCTTGACTAAAATGCATTCCAGCAAGAATACTTTGATTTTAGTAAATAATCAGTCAGACAAATGACAATTCTAGGATGACTTTTATCTTAAACGGTCCTGGAAGAAAGAAAGAGAGAGACTCAAATCACCTTCTACAAAAGGGTTGCTGTTCCACATATGCTGCTAGAATGTACCCACCTCTCTTATCTCCAACAGTCTTAAAGTTTTTTACCCCATGTTGTGAATTTGCAATGCACTACCTGCTAGCCTTTTGATAATCATGGTGTTTGAGTACCTATTGAGAGCTTTTTCCATATAAGCTTAAAGCACCAAGTCAAGACAGCGATGTGAGAAAGGAGCAATTTACAACTAACGTAGTATTATTTTTTATTACTTATGTTACAAAACACCACATGTCCAGGATGCCACCAGGAATGAGATCACTTTTGTATGGGAACATACAATATAAGAAAAACTAGGTGAAAAAACTATGCACATGTATAGGATGAAAAGACGATCCTTGCCTCCAAGACCTTAGTCTGGTTGAGGCTTTCATTCTAGATGCTACAGTGAAGACAACATTTGACATCTGCAACTGTAAAGGGAAGAGCATTGCTCAGCCAGGTGCCTGTTGTCAAAAGTGTAATGCAAGCTTGGATCTCAAGTGGATGGAGGATAAAATGCGTAGGCAGGCACATGAGTTCCATCCAGAGAGGATGAGAAGCTCAGAAACCCCCAGAGCTCAGCATTTCACGGGTGCCTGTTGTCAAAAGTGTAATGCAAGGGTAGATCTCAAGTGGATGGAGGATAAAATGTGTAGGCAGGCACATGAGCTCCAGAGAGGATGAGGAGCTCAGAAACCCCCAGAGCTCAGCATTTCACACCAGCCAGTTGTAGAGAGAGGCTGTACCGATGGCTCTCAAGAACTGTAGCTATCACCAGTACAGGATGCTCAGGTGACTACTACAGACGCTTACCATTTCTGAACCGGTGCCAACAGATAATGGATGCAAAAAAAAAAAAAAAGAGGTAATCTTTTTCCTGCCATTAGTTCTGCCTCTAACAATGTCTGTAATTAAAAACTGAAAGTTGCTGTTTTGCATACACATGTATTTACATGTGATTTCAATAGGGTGCTAATTTTCTAAGATGCTCTGTTTCAGCAGCCATTCTACATCATAAAGCAAAAGATTTTTAAGAAAAAAAAATGTAATAAATTCCTGGCAAGTTTTACATTCCCCTTTTAAAAAAATTACATACACCCTCCCTTCCTCCCTTCCCTCCAGCAAATACCATTCATGTTTAAGATTAGATTATTTTTCTCCTGATTCCTCTTCAGCTGCCAGAGCATGACTCATTGTCAGATTGATTTAATTACAATTACAGACCTTATTCTTCTGGTGTTACAAGTAAAGACTAGGAAACATAAAGGAAAAGGTCAATACAGAAAGACTCTACAAGCCAGGAAATGTTAAACAGTGCCACTAGTGATTATTGTTGATTTCAACTGGGTAGTAGTTGCCTAATCTAAGATTTTTTACAATAATGCCACCTACATTTTGCAGGTACTTACTTGAAAGGCTAGTTTTGTTTCTGTGCCACACATTACAGTTTTTAGATCTTGGGCATAATAGTGAAACAAGCATATAACAGTTTAATAAAAGGGACACAGTGTAGCTCCTGATAGCAGAATAATAAAGTTCAGTTATGCATGTAACATAAGCATGTATTATTTTGAAAGATCTATAATTTTGTAATAGAGATAATTTAACATCAACTGTTCTTCTAAGACATTAGCAAAGTGGGAACATTTTTTCAAAAAGTGTTTGCAAAGTTAATTTTTAAAATATTATTACCGTGGAGATCTTATAATGTAAGTATAATGTTAACTTACAGAAGAAGGCATATTGAACACACTGTGTAGTGTCTAAGCAATGGATATAGTTTATTATTATAATTTATACACTTTGAAGGTAAAAGTAGACTTAGAAAGAGTGAAACTCTTTTCCTGAGAAGAGCTATCTGTTGTTTGTCTTTAAGTTGCTTCTAGGAATCCAAAGAGAAAGGTTGAGACTAAGGATCTTGTTCTGTCCGAAAGCTTTAGTATTAGTAACCAAGAGCATTAAACTTGTACCTGACTGTAATAACTATAACCATTTTCATATTTTAATGTACTTCTCATTTTCAGAGAGAACCTAATTAAAGAGTAGGTATTTAACTGCACAATCCTCATCACTGCTTTTACCTACATTATGTGGCTAAATAATTTACCCCTGAGAGTCTCCTCAATTTGTTCTAGATGGTGACATAGTTGTAATAAAAAGCACAGCTCACCTTAATGGTTTTGCAGGGGAAACAATTAGTAAACCAGTAACATTTGGCATTTCAGAATCAATTAGCTCTGTTGGAGAAGTTCTACAAACACAATACTGATGCAGTAACACTCTGGAAGATGTTATTAATGCCAGAGGAGAAATAAATATAATTGGAATTAGCAAAACAGGTTAAGTTGTTAGGGCTATTTACTGCTTCAATTTATATACTATGTTTCATTCGGAGGGGGGGAATAAAGCTCATAATTGCAGATAGTAAGATTTTGCCTTTTTTATTTTGGAGAAGAGATATTAGGTGTAACAAGTAACATTGTTTGTGGATGGTTAATTAAGCACATAAAACAAAGAGTTGAGAGAAAATGGGAATTTCCATTGCAACATTCCTGTCATAAGTAATGAAAAATCAAAATAGTGTAAGGTGTGAAGAAAAGAACATATCAATGTTGGAAAAAGTGTGATTAATTTGTATATTTAACTGAAAATAAATGCTTTGATATTCCCAGTCTCCAAGATGCTAGATTTTGGCACATGGAACAAAAAAACCTTTGAGTTAGTCTAACAGTAGGTTGTATGGATGGGATTCATTTTGTCTAGTAATAGGTGTCTACAATGCAAACATTTACAGCTGAGCGAGTATATGGGCTACATGGGGTATTGGTCATCTCACAAAATAAACTTCTGAATAAAGTGCTCTCTGAATGTGCCTTTTTTGGCCTTTGAATGGGATGATCATCTCCCCTTACATGTAAAAAGTCAGAAAAATCAACATACGCATTTTGTAGAAACAGCATTTTCCACAGAACTGTAGTTGTGCAGCATTTCCCTTGTCTAACTGAATGGTCCTGTGGATGTGTGCTGTGCTACTACCTGAGCTCTGCAGTACTAAGGTTTAGGGAAGGTACCTAATAAAATGTGAAAAATTTGAGGTGTGAATAATCTACAAGACTATTTGAAAGTAGATACTAATAGAAAAAGTTAGTGATGCCTAGTTGCTTTCTTCAGTGTAAATACACCTGAGTGAAAAACATGCTTGGTATCAAAGCTGCCTCTGAGGAGATAGTAGATGTTTGCATAAGTTTTTCAAAACACACATATTTCCAATGGGCTGAAACTTAGGACTTGATTAATATAGCAGAGCTAGGCCTTCTAAACACATTTACTAAATGCTCGATGGGTGAATTACAGAGGAACTGACATAATTTCTTATTGAGAAATAAGAGGTGATGCCTTGTAATATGATACAGGCTGGTTAATGACCTATACATGTCAATACATGTTCTCTTTTGGTTGTGCTGTACCACCTGCAGGTCACTGGCTCCTGCTGCCCAAACACTATCCCCACCAAGACCCCACCCTCCTCACATGTACCACTAGTCCTTACCTCCAAGATTTGCTGTTGGAAGGGTTCCTGTGGGCACCTCCATTGCCTCTTCCAGTGAAAAGGCACTGAGTTACCCAAGACTTACCCTTAAAACCATTTCTGCTAACCCAGCTGAAAAAGGTTACTTTATCATAAATGAGTAGCTAAAAAGCAAGACTCAGGGAAGTAGTAACTGGCCAGGTGGTGAAGTGCAGGAAGATATGGAAACATTTGCAGCTGGGACAGCTACAGCAAGAAGAGTTAATTTTGTAAAGAAATGGAGCAGTGTACTACTATGATAGCTCAATAATACTCCACTGTCTGGCTTGCTCTAGCCAAAAGAAGCTGATAAGATGTTAGGATACACGCAGAGTGGAACGGAGAATGATACTGATACCATGGTAACGTCTTTCTCTGGATTAGTTTGTAGTGTCACGTAGGACATCGTGGAAGCACTGGTCATCTTCTCTCAAATGCAGAATCACAAACTTGAAGAGAGTTCACAGAGAGACCACTGAAAGTTGTCAAAAATTATGGAGAAACTATGAATGGATGGTGGCTTCTAGGGAGGAAATCAGCAGCGTGGGAGATCTTCAAAAGTGTGTAAACAAGAAAAGGTATACCAAGGACTCTTTCTTAACTTAATTTGTAACTCCAGAAAAAGGACATCCAAAACCAGGAATTTTAAAAATGGTAACAGGAAACAGCTTTTTCACAAACCAGGAAATTATACTGTGGCATACATTGCTACCGGAGGTTTTGAGAGCAAGAGTTTAGCAATAGGCAAAAGAACTCAGACACCTTTTTGGATATCAGAAATATCCAGATTTACTATCTTTCAAGCCACTGCATTCTGGAAATGAAATTACTTGAATAAATCCATTTCCACACAGGAGCCAAGTTCTCAGGGTGGAGGATGAGAACCATACTCTTAGCAGCTTATTCCTTGTAAGCTTAGTCACCAGGCTATCCAAGTATTGATGCTGTTCTCTGAAATTTCTGTTTATGGTCACTCTGAAAAAAGATACTGTGGATCTCATCCAAATGACAAGTCCTATGCCCCCCAAAAAGTTTGGCAAACATTCAAAGAGGAGTTACATGTACTTTAAAGTTATGATTATTTCTAATAATGTTTTAAAGTAATAAATAACAGCCATGAGTGAAGTGCCTTAATTTTATTTGCCTACACTTTTTGTTTCTTTACTTTCCTTAGTAGAAAACACTAGATAATCTGGGCAGTGCAACACAATCAACTCATCAAACTAATTACAGTATAAATTTCTACTCAATTTGTTTAACTAAGTATTAGTTGGAAACTTCTTGGGAAACCCTTAACAACATAGTGAAAACCTTCCTTTATATAAATCATTTGAAAGAATATAAGAAAGGGAAGAAATCCATTGAAATTTAGCTCTTACAAACCTGATGAAAAAGCTAATCTGTTAATGAGTGGCTCAATTTTCAGTTGTTTAAAAATGGCATAGGAACAAAACCACAGGAGAATGCCATTGTTCTGAGCTATTTTATTTTCTTAATTAGTCCTAATACTATTTTATAAAACTACTACTTTTTTGGGTATCTTTGACCTGAACACATAAATACACAAAATATAGACAATAAGTACCACAAATAACTTCCAAAGTTAAAGCTTGCACCTTAAATTGGAATTGCAGTACTGAGTAAATTACTGAATTTAGGCTTCTTTTAGGATATAAATTGAATATGCTAATTTTATTCATCAAAAACAATGGCACAGTGCACATGCGTACAAAACCCACCAGAAATAAGGGAAGGCCACCAGGCTAATCACTTGGCTTATTTCCCTTTTCTATACTCCCATCTGCCTATTTTTCTCTGCTCATTGTGTTTAAAAAGAAACAACTTGAATGTATTTAGGACAAAATTTGACCTACTTTTTTTGTTCACTGTAATTAATTTCTTTTTTCAGCAACATCTCTGTAATTTCTATACCTTTTACTTCACACACAGTTTCTCTCTGAAGCAAACTAAATAATGCCATGATTCTGCCACCAATGAGAAAACCTGTAACAGTACTCTTGAATCATCACCAGGGATGGATCTTTGCATTCAGATGGTGTTGTATGCAGGATGGGTGTCTCTACATTGAGGAACAGGTCACCTTAAGCCTACATGAAGTTAGAATTAGCAAGGCTGCAGATCAAACTAATAGAAGTAGAAGAGCATATTTCAAAAACAGGGTTACTTAGAAATGTATTCTTTTCACATAATTTTGTGCAAATAAATTCATTTCACTTCACATTAAAATGCAGTACTTTGCTCTGAATCACCTCCTCTCAGGCCAGCACAGCCCATGTTACTTATTAATCAAAGACTGTGGAAAAGGAATTTTATCAGTAGTTGAGTACAATTGTTTCAGAGGAAAGAAAACAGCCTTAAGTACAGAAATGAAATCAAGTGCTACAAAAAGTATTCTGTTCTGGTGTCAGTGATGACAAATTTTGAAAAGGAATACTTAAAACTGCTCCAGGATGGAAAGAGAGCCACAACTGACTGCCGAAACAGACAAACCTGCCAATGCCTTATAACAGATCTCAAGACCCAATATCATGCTAATCTACAAGTAAATTCCCACAATTGCACTCAGATCAGTTCAGGAGTGACCACAATAGCTAACAACTCACAAGGGCTCTGCATGCTGGGATGAGCCATGAGGAATCCAAGCTACAGACTGAAATTGCAAGAGATCCTGAATTACTGCTTTCTTCCCCAAACTTACCTCCCCATCCCCTGGTTTAGTTTTTGGGATGGGTAAAGTGTAAATAAAAATCTAACAGAGCTTTAACAGGACAAAGAAGAGATTATGTAGGCAGACTTAACTGGAAAGGTAAAATAAAAAAATATAAAGCAAAGATTCTTTGAAAGAACTGCTTTTAGATTTATGGGCCCCACTCAGAAATCATGTCCCAGCCCTGATGTAATTGTCTTTCCAGCCACTTTCCGTGCTTGGCAGATAAGATGCAGAGGGAAACAGTTTGGGTGCAGCTGCCAACCTAAATTTTATGGGACCATGCCAGGCTACCCTAATCACATTCATACCATCTTGCTTTAGCTTTCTGAGGTCTCTAAGAAGAAGCAAATTTGCAATGCAAGGTGGTCTGATGAAAACGAAAGGAACAGAGCCCGGAAACAGACTGGCTCTGGAGCAGAAGAGTTGGTAATCCTGTTATTTCTCATGCATCCAAAGCAAGCTCAGGATGTCATCTTAGATTTTCCACCAGTCTCCATCTAGTCTGAAACAGTTTAGCTCACCTGCTTACACTTACAGAGCTCTCGTGAGATAAGCACGATGGTGGCAAACTAAGTAGTTAGTGCTGGATACAACTTCCAAACACATGAACTAGTGTCACGTCTACCATTTCTGGGGTAAAGAAGAGCCCAGCAGGTACTTTGAAGGGCATTTCAATGCACAGACACATTCACAGTTCCTCCAAGTAGACAACAAGCTTGCCTGAATGCTGTTGTGGTGGGTTCTGAAACCCTCCAGAGAAGAACTGCATGAGGGCTCTGGATGAAAGGGAAGGACTGGACAGGATCTCCATCCCTTTTCCTCATTGGTGACTGAAACAGAGACTTAGATTCCCTCCTGTTATAATACTGAAAGTACATGAGATCTATCCCCTTTGGGCAGTACAATATGAAATGTGGCAGAAAAAAAGAAGCCTGGCTCCTCCAGAAGAAGGGGAGAGGGAAGAAAGATACTGCAAAGAAATGGATTCTTCATCTTTCCAGCACATCTTCAAAGAGCTAAGCTGGAGACTGTAAATGTGGTAAAGAAATGTGGGCAAAGAGTTTGTGGCAATGGCAGCTCTATTAGTTTTTCCCTCAATCTTGTCCTGAAGACAAGAGCGTACATCCCATATTAGAGAAAAGTCATATGATGAACTAAATCTCATAAAGTAGTCCTATCATTGTAATCTTTCTTTTGAAAAAAGGAAAGCACAAACCTGTTGTGTTATGATGTGTCATACATCCAGGACAGCTGGCAAGGCAAGTGTGGAAGAGAAGCTTTTTATTCTTGGAGAGTACTCTCTTCCATCCTCTCCAGAGTCATACAGTTTCATAGGGTATGGTTTGGGAATTTGCTATTCTCTACTGGAAAAATGCTAATGAGCACAGCTTTTTATCCAAAACATCTAGATGTCTGGAGTGCATGCCATTTTTTTTGTTTGTTTGTTTTTTAAGAAATAAGATTGCTCCTCATGCTGAGAAGTGGCAGCAGCGATTGGAGAAGCTGCTGTAGAGGGGAACAAAGAGAAAATTTGAGTCATATTTGGCAGCATCTGCCATTACACATAGCAGAAGCTGCACTTAAGCCAGTGCTTGTTAAAGAAAATGAACTAACAGAAGCAGAGTCTTATCCATCAGCATCACTCTATAGGTCAGAGCAAGCAGATGCAGCATATCAACTTGACCTGGGATATTGTCCCAAAAGACCTCAGGAGGGCTTTTGCAGAATGATTCCAGTAACTCTAGAAAGGCCCCAGGCTATTTGAAATGAACAGCAGATGCAGGGATAGGTGATATACCTCTCAGGTACAAAATGGATTGCCTTTTCTGGAAATGTCACTAGATATCAGAGAGAAAGAGCGAAACCAAGACTGTCCTTTCCCTTCTCCCTGAGGCTGCAGCATGGGAGCTGGGGTGCAGGTCTGCAATCAGAAGTATCTTTGCCTTTGATCATGAAGGATACAGTCACAATCTGGATCCCAATTCAGCCTGTATCTAGAGTCACAGCCTGGGATCTGGGGCAGAAAAAAAAGCACCTACTTGAGAGAAAATTGTAGTGCTCCCTCTGGTGCTCCTTTCCTTCCCCAGGTAAAAAGCCTGAACATTCAAAGAGGTTGTATATCTCACTCAAAAGGAAAAAGGAATCAAACACACAAAAACATTGCAGAACTTACTGCACAAGACTCAGCATAGAAAGACACCAGTGACCAAATCCATGGCTTTCTCATAATAAAAATAAGATTAAATAAATCTAATATCAACAAACCACCAACACCAGAAAAAGATAACATAAATGAAGAAGTCTAGACCTAAAGACAGGTGAGATAGGAAATAAGGAGCAAAAAGCTCTTTGATTTTGGTAGTGCTATACAAAAATAAGAGTTATAGCACTAGGTCCTAATTTGGTGCTGAAACTAGGTTTAGCAGCCTGAAGAGGTGGGATCTGCAGCAGATAGGTGGTGAGGGGCAGGGACTCTCTGGGGAAAGGCACATAGACCAGGAAGAAGCAAGGCAGGGAATACAGAGAAGGAATTTGGAAGATATTCACTAATAAATACTACCTTATTTCTGTTTGGGAGTCCCTGGATAGAAATATGCATACAGGTGTTGTGCACTATGTATCAGTAGAAAAGGTAGAATCAATTCTATCATACATACATAGCAAATTTGACAGTCTCAAGATGTATTATCATGGAATCACAGAATGGTTTGGGTTGGAAGGGACCTTTAAAGGTCATCTAGTCCAAACCCCCTGCAATGAGCAAGGACATCTTCAATGAGATCAGGTTGCTCAGAGTCCCATCCAGCCTGATCCTGAGTGTTTCCACAGATAGGGCATCTCTGGGCAACCTGTTCCAGTGTTTCACCACACTCACTGCAAAAAATATCTTCCTTCCAAAAAACATCTAGTCTGAATCTCCCCTCTTTTAGTTTAAAATCATTATCCTTTGTCCTATTGCTACAGGCCCTAGACTTGTGAGTAAGTGTCACGAGACACTAGTCTCAGACTTGTGACTGAGTCAAAGAAGGCTGCAAAGCTGATTCACGTCGTCACAGCAAGGTGTACTGCAGAAGAAGGGAGTGCTTGTTATGCTCAGGTCCACTGTCAGGTCACATGCACCCTGCAGTTGGTGCTGCTGCATAGCAGCAAGGTGGCACAAGCTGCCAGGAACCCTGGACAACTTCAGGAAATCAAATTCTGCCTGGACTGAAGTCACATCCAGAAAAAATGTTGGACTTAAGGTTGCCCTGTGACTCAGGAAGCATTGCTGTCGGCACTGGTGGTGTCTGTCTCTCCTGATGGTCACAGAGAAAGCAAGTTTGGGACTTTCAGCTCAACACATTCAAGTTCTGCTTATATTGACTTCACATCAGCTACCTCCAACAAATGCATGTTTAATTTAACTACAAAAAGCAAGGTCAGTTTTCTGGATATCTGATTATCTGATGTATTTATCCACACATACATTTATGTCATAGAATCACAGAATGGTTTGGGTTGGAAGGCACCTTAAAGATCACCCAGATCCAACCCCCCTGCCATCAGCAGGGACACCT